>NC_085868.1:49764261-49769261 GCF_034702125.1 Engraulis encrasicolus | reverse complement strand
CAGACAGAGGGAAATGTGTGGAGAGAAATGTATGTAAAGGTAATACCCACATATATGTGTCTCGCTCTCTCGCTCGCTCCCTCTCTTTCTCTCTTCCTCTCTCTCTCACACGTATGTTCGCACGTATGCATGCACACACACACACACACACACACACACACACACACACACACACACACACACACACACACACACACACACACACACACACACACACACACACACACACACACACGCTGACATGGGAATCCTAAGACATGAAAGCAGTGCTGGCTTTCCTCCAAAGTGGCCCTTATACACTTCGTGACCTGAACACTTATCACCTGCTTGCTACGATGAGATGACTCTGCCATTAATGTACCAGGAAAAGGCAGCACATTAACCGCCACTCTATTGGCAGCACACAAAGTTCAGCTTTGCCAGTGGTGCATTCCAATATGCAGACTTCCCTCCTCCACTTGTGCTCATGGCCTCGCCCCGCCAAAGAGGTTGGATATATAATAAGAGGAATCGAAACACGCCCACTCAATGCAAAAGCGTGTGCTCAAAATTTGGTCTCCTAAGGGGGCGTTGTCCCTCCTTGTTCTTCTCTTTTCCTGGTGTTTGCACAAGACGTGTGCTACCGCCATCTACAGCGCTAAGGGGACTCCATTTATTCTCTACCTCAAGACTCCGGAGGTCTCCTAATCGAAGGTCTCCTAAAGGGGCGTTCACCCGACGTAAAGTGGATACCGGAAAAGAACCCTCCTGCTTTATCTCACTCTCATATACGATTCTCTGGCCCGCGTTCAGGCCCCGCCTCTGTGGAGAAAACAATAAAGTTTCCCAGTACAGCTGTCAGCCTAGCCACAACAACTTTTTTGGGGACTGTTTTTCATTTACCATCCCTGCTGCAAATGAGAAAATTACATTGGAGAAGGTGGCACATTAACAGCCACTCTATTGGCATGCACACAAAGTTCAGCTTTGCCAGTGGCTCTCACTCAGGGCTCTACGTCAATTAACTTCTTTCACCACTAGCCAAAATGGCTATTAGATGTTAATCTTACTCAGTGGTGTAGTCTACGTAGAACGCGGGTATACAGAGTATACCCACTTCTAAATTTCAGGGATTTCAATATACCCACTTAAAACTGATTGATCCATTGTTTTGAATAGCACAAATATATACAGTATACCCACTTCACAAAATGCTCATTTATACAGTATACCCACTTCAAAAAAGTAGACTACACCACTGATCTTACTGGCCAAACATATTCAGTAATGGGTCAAAGAAAGTGGCTAGTAAGCTTTATGTTATACCAGCCAAGCTGAAATGTATCCAGCATTTGGCAGGTAAGCAGGTGTTCATTTAGAGCCAGGAAACCAGAGAAGCCTACAGTAGGATCAGAGAGAGTAGAGAGAGAGAGGTTCCATTGGCCCATTGTTTCCGGGTTCTATTATTGCAAGGGGGAGGGGTGGAAATCCTCCTTTAGGCAGACCTAAGGACTGTTCTAGTCAATGCTTGGAGTATTATGACACGCCCCTTTAGGCAGACCGGAACCTGGTCATGTTAGGTGCCCATAGCAACCTATTACACTGGCATATCTCTATACTTAAAGAATCTCTGGTAGAATGGCTGCCCATCGCAGGGCAGAAAGACAACACAAGAGTTTCTTCCCTCCCAGCATTTTTTCTTGTTTATTTTTAATTGTCAAAGCATGGAACAGCTTTTTTGAACAGCTTTTACTGTAATACAGCCGTACCCTCTCTGCCCACCCCTGCCACCTTCATACCCCTCCCTCCCATCCACCTTTTCCTCCCTCCCTTCCCACCCCCCCACACACACACCTCCACCACCACTACTACCACCACCTCCTCCACCACCACCTCCATCATCTTCACCACCACTTCCTCCACCACCACCTCCACTACTACTACCACCACCTCCTCCACCACCACCTCCTCCACCATAGTCACCACTTCCTCCTCTTCCACCACCACCTCCTCCTCCACCACCACCTCCTCCACCTCCACCACCACTACCACCTCCACTACTACGACCACCACCTCCTCCTCCTCCTCCACCACTACCACCTCCACTACTACGACCACCACCTCCTCCACCACCACCTCCACCACCACCTCCACTACTATCACCACCTCCTCCACCACCACCTCCCCCACCACCACCACCTCCCCCACCACCGTCACCACCTCCTCTACCACCTCCTCCTCCACCACCACCTCCATTACCACCTCCACTACCACCACTACCACCACCTCCTCCACCACCACCTCCTCCACTACCACCACCTCCACTGCCACTGCTACCACCACCTCCTCCACCACCGTTACCACCACCTCCACTACCACCATGAAAAACGCATAAAACGCAAAACCCATAAAAAGCCACAATATAGTATACTGTATATAGTACTGTATATATGGGGCTGTTTATGGGTTTTGCGTTTTATGCGTTTTTCCACCCTATGATATCTCCAAACTTTACTGTATGTGTCTTTTCAGGAAGAGAAAGCTGAAATCGGCATGAAGAGATTTCCATTGGAAACTGTCCTCCAGTTATCCTGTAAGTTATCCTATCAATTGTCATCTTCCATAAACATGACACCAGTCTTGCCATTCCCACATCATAATGCATAATCAAGGGGCCAATGGGGGACGAAAAAGAGCAAAACGGATGTGGCAAATAAAATCGTGAATCTTGAGTCTTGAAAGTGCGACAGAAGGAAGGCTCCATCGTGCCCATGTTCATCTCTAGTGTTCAGGAAGGTGGAGAATGCGCGCACATCCGTGGTACAGGTGCTGGACAAAATAAAGTAACTGAAATAAATGATGGAAGTCCGCAACACTGTTAATGCTCCCAGTGATTTATTTGCACGACGTTTCGGACCTTCGTCCTTTCTCAAGTGCAACGGTTGCACTTGAGAAAGGACGAAGGTCCGAAACGTCGTGCAAATAAATCACTGGGAGCATTAACAGTGTTGCGGACTTCCATCATTTATTTCATCTCTAGTGTTCCTCAGCTTGACATTACAAACGCACAGTTGGCTCATTTACCTTCGCCAGCTGTCACATGATTTTTTCAACATGGCGTCAACGACGTTCAGAGCAAATGTGTGCCTCAACAGACACGTTTTTGTTACGTAAGCAATGTGTGGATTTGCAAAAGGAGGACCTATGCCCGCCTACATAGGCCTACCTACCCGTACAAATTATGGATTTTTACTGACTTGTTCAAGGCTGTGAAAAGAAGAAGGAAAATCACACACCAATTTATTCAGTTTGATCCAGCGCCTGAGTATTTGTAATATTTGTTTATTCCACACACACAATCATTATCAATGACTAAAGTCCAGTTACAATATAGTACAATTTAATAGAATATAATGTTTTGTCAGTAATGATAATTAATCCATTTCTCTGCATGGTCAGAGCTCCAGTTTAACATATCAGTGGGCCAACTGTTTTCCTTTATACACTATGTTCATGTCTTGGTGAGCTCTTTTGGAGATAGAAGTGTGTGTGTGTGTGTGTGTGTGTGTGTGTGTGTGTGTGTGTGTGTGTGTGTGTGTGTGTGTGTGTGTGTGTGTGTGTGTGTGTGTGTGTGTGTGTGTGTGTGTGTGTGTGCGTGCGTGTGTGTGTGTGTGTGTGTATGTGTGTGTGTGTGTGTGTGTGTGTGTGTGTGTGTGTGTGTGTGTGTGTGTGTGTGTGTGTGTGTGTGTGTGTGTGTGTGTCCAGAGTGGCAGAGTCTCACAGCTTTATCAACAAACCCTCCTGAAACCATAGCCTCATTGACATGAGAGGTAGAAACTAGATTACTAAGGTGCTGTGTGCACGTAGCCAAATATTTTTGAAAATGCATTTATTCTGGCCTTGCGTTTCCACGTAAACAGAGTTAATATAAACAGGCTTTAAAACTCTCCCTGTTAGGAGGTTAAAATGCACCTGTTGCAATGGAGTTTTTATTGCATTGTTGCGAATATGTTGCGTTTAGACCTTAACAGAAGCAAAAAAATCCACATTTAAAAATATCAGACTATGTGGACACAGCACCTAAAAAGAGCATGATATGATTATGTTCTGTTGTTATTGGCTGTTGTTATGACTTAACAGCTGGGTGATTCATCTTTGTTTGGCTGGAGACTTGTCCTAAAACATAAAACCCATAAAAAGCCTCAATATATAGTATACTGTATAGACTATAGTATGCACTGTATATATGAAGAGTTCAGATGCAAAACCCCCTTAGTTCCTTTTCAGAAAATAATCTTGAATCATTTTTATTTAATACAAAGCTATCAAAATTGCATGTTGTTTTATTTTATTTATGTAATATAACTATTTATATGTATTTTCAAGTACATAAATGTAAACCAAACCAACAACAGGGTTCTTTAAAAATATAGAAGTGCAGGTCTTCAGAAATGGAGTTAGGGGGTTTTGCATCTGAACTCTTCATATGAGGCTGTTTATCCGCTTAAGACACGGCATTATAAATGAGCTGTTACCAGGATGGCAATGACCAAGTCATAATGTAATACTAAAGGCCCCGTGCACTGTCATAGTAGTGTAGTACTATAATAGTTAACTTTCAATGTCTATTACAGCGTGCCACAGGAGGTACAGTGTGCATTAAGGGGTTATGGGTTTTGCGTTTTATGCGTTTTTCCACCCCATGATATCTCCAGGATTTTGGTGGGTTCCTGCATCGAGCAATCATCTTCTTGACTGCAGTAAGGCCGGAAAGCCAAACTTTACTGTATGTGTCTTTTCAGGAAGAAAAAAGCTGAAATTGGCATGAGGAGATTTCCATTGGAAACGGTATTCCAGTTATCCTGTAAGTTATCCAATCAAGTGTCATCTTACATAAAGAAGACACCAGCCTGGACATTCCCAGATCATAATGCATAATTAAGGAGCCAATGGGGGACAAAAAAGAGCAAAGCAGATATGACAGATAAAATCATGAGTCTTTGTATTGCGTTGTTGCGAAT
>NC_085868.1:49726761-49756761 GCF_034702125.1 Engraulis encrasicolus | reverse complement strand
ATTCCTCCTCCCCCTTTCCTACCTCAGCCGCTCATTCCACCCATCCCCATCTCCATCTCCATCCCCATCCCCATCCCCATCCTCATCCTCATCCCCATCTCCATCCCCATCCCCATCTCCATCCCCATCCCCATCCCCATCCCCATATCCATCCCCATCTCCATCTCCATCTCTATCTCCATCCCCATCCCCATCCCCATCCAAATCCCCATCCCCATCCCATCCCATCCCCATCCTCCCCTATCCCCATCCCCATCCCCATTCCCATCCTCATCTCCATCCCCATCTACTCCCTCCCCATCCCCATCCCCATTCCCATCCCCATCTCCATCTCCATCCCCATCTCCATCCCCATCCCCGTCCCTTTTCCCTTTCCCGCCCCCATCCCCATTCCCATCCCCATCCCCATCCCCATCCCCATCCCCATCCCCATCCCCAACCCCAACCCCATCTCCATCCCCATCCCCATCGCCATCCTCATCCTCCATCCCCATCCCCCCCCTTTTTTTTTTTCTAGGAGGAAGCGTGAGTCCTTCACTTCTCTTGATAATTCTTTTCCTTCTCTTCCAATCACAGACAATTCCTCCTCCCCCTTTCCTACCTCAGCCGTTCCATCCCCATCCCCATCCTCATCCCCATCCCCATCCCCATCCCCTGCCCCATCCCCATCCTCATCCTCATCCCCATCCCCATCCCCATCCCCACCTCCATCTCCATCCCCATCCCCATCCCCATCCCCATCCCCTTCCCCATCCCCATCCCCATCCCCATCCCCATCCCCATCTCTCTATCCCCATCCCCATCCCCATCCTCATCCACATCCACATCCCCATCCCCATCCCCATCCCCTCCCATCCCCCTCCTCCCCTATCCCCTATCCCCATCCCCATTCCCATCCTCATCTCCATCCCCATCCCCATCTACTCCCTCCCCATCCCCATCCCCATCCCCATTCCCATCCCCATCTCCAACCCCATCTCCATCCCCCTCCCCGTCTCTTTTCTCCTTCCCCTCCCCTTCCCCATCTCCATCCCCATCTCCATCCCCATCCCCATCCCCATCTCCATCCCCATCCCCATCCCCATCCTCATCCTCCATCCCCATCCCCATCCCCATCTCCATCCCCATCCCCATCCCCATCTCCATCCCCATCCCCATCCCCATCCAAATCCCCATCCCCATCCCCATCCCCATCCCCATCCCAATCCCCATCCCCATCTCCTCCCTCCCCATCCCCATCCCCATTCTCATCCCCATCCCCATCCCCATGCCATCCCCATGCCTTCTCTATCCCCATCCCCATCCCCATGCCTTCTCTATCCCCATCCCCATCCCCATTGCCATCTCTATCCCCATCCCCATCCCCATGCCATCCCCATCCACATCCCCATCCCATCTCCATCCCCATATCCATCTCCATTCCATCCCCATCCCCAGCCCCATCCCCATCCTCATCCCCATGCCTTCCCCATCCAAATCCCCATCCCCATCCCCATCCCCATACCCATCCAAATCCCCATCCCCACCCCCATCTCCTCCCTCCCCATCCCCCATCCCCATTCTCATCCCATCCCCATCCCCATCCCCATCCCCATCCCCATCCCATCCCCATCCCCATCCCCATCCATTCCCATTCCCATCTCCCTCCCCATCCCCATCCCCATCCCCATCTCCCTCCCCATTTCCCCTCCCCATCCCCATCCCCATCCCCATCCATCCCCCATCCCCATCCCCATCCCCATCCCCATCCCCATTTCTCCTCCCCTCCTCCCCTCCCCATCCCCATCTCCCTCCCCATTTCCCATCTCCATCCCCATCCTCATCCCCATCTCCATCTCCATCCCCATCCCCATCCCCATCTCCTCCACCTCATCCCCATCTCCATCCCCATCTCCATCTCCTCCATCCCAATCTCCATCCCCATCTCCTCCATCCCCATCTCCTCCATCCCCATCTCCATCCCCATCTCCATCCCCATCCCCATCCCCATCTCCATCCCCATCTCCATCCCCATCCCCATCCCCATCCCCATCTCCATCCCCATCCCCATCTCCATCCCCATCCCCATCCCCATCCCCATCCCATCCCCATCCCCATCCCCATCCCCATCCCCATCTCCATCCCCATTCTCCCCCATCCCATCCCCATCCATCCCCATCCTCATCTCCTCCCTCCCCATCCCCATCCCCATCCCCATCCCCATCCCCATCTCCATCTCCATCCCCATTCCCATCCCCATCCCCATCCCCATCCCCATCTCCATCCCCATCTCCGCCTTTTTTAATATCACTAATTTAGATGAATCACTTCTTCAGGCGGCATATTTACACGGTCCCCCTCGCCGACCGGCAGGGGAGTTGAACCCATCGCTTCCCTCCTATTACAGAATCCATGAGCCCCATTGTCATGTATCAGATCTATTAATAACCTTCTCACTCTCTCATTCTCTCACACATTTGTGTAGAATTGTGTGTGTGTGTGTGTGTGTGTGTGTGTGTGTGTGTGTGTGTGTGTGTGTGTGTGTGTGTGTGTGTGTGTGTGTGTGTGTGTGTGTGTGTGTGTGTGTGTGTGTGTGTATGTGTGTTCGTGTGCGTGCGTGTGTGCGTGTGTGCGTGTGTGCGTGTGTGTGTGCGTGTGTGCGTGTGCATGCATGCTTGCGCGCGTGTGTGCGTGTGTGTGTGTGTGTGTGTGTGTGTGTGTGTGTGTGTGTGTGTGTGTGTGTGTGTATGTGTGTTTTGCATATTTTTGGTTGTACTGTATGAGTGCGTACTACACGTGTGCATGTGTACATCTGTGTTTGTGTGTAGTGTTTTTGTGTGTGTTGTGGGAGGTTAGCCATGGGGGTTCTCTGAGATGTCCCTTGTCTTATTCGGTAGTCATTATAGGACTTCCCCAGTTGGTTTTGCTCCAGTCTGTTCTACTGTGAGACACAACGGTTTAATAAAGGCTCATCAAAACCTTTTCCAACACATTTGTACTGTACCTTCTAGCAGCACAGAGTGAGAAAACTGTATGTTTTCATTTCTCTGTCTCTGTCAGCCTGCCTCCATACTAGCTGTCCTGGTCCACGCTCAGGGCTGACTGGGGTAGAAATAGGGCCCGGGCACTTTTGGCTTAAAGGTACACTGTGTGAGATTTTTTGTTGTTTATTTCCAGAATTCATGCTACCCATGTTACCTTTTTCATGAATACTTAACACCACCATCAAATTCTAAGTAGTCATTATGACAGGAAAAATGTCACTTTTCATACATGGATAGGGGGATCTTCTCCATGGTCCGCCATTTTGAATTTCCAGAAATAGCCATTTTTAGCTGCAAAAATAACTGCACTTGGGCCACACTAGAACATATTAGCTTATTACTTAATAAACTTTCATGTAAAGATCAAATTTGGCAATAGGCAGCCCAGTTTCAATGAGCAGCATAGTTGCAGTACCTTTTTTGGCCATTTCCTGCACAGTGTCCCTTTAAAGGGTTCCCTCATAATTAGCGGGGCAGAACTGACTCACAGACTGTCTCAAAATTAGTATTCTTTTTGTTACATATAGGGGCCCATTTGTACCTTCTAGCAGCACAGAGTGAGAATAGGTCTACATTTCTCTATCTATCTCTGACTGTCAGCCTGCCTCCATGCTAGCTGTCCTGGCCTGGGGGAGAAATAGGGCCCGGGCACTTTTGGCTTAAAGGGGCCCCTCATAATTAGCGGCGCAGAACTGACTCACCGGTGGGCCCCGCATCCTTGTGGGCCCCTATTTTCAGAAATATAAACAGAAAAAGAAAAAAGATATATATATTTTTTACATTTCTGAGAATAGGGGCCCATGAGGGTGCGGGGCCCACCGGGAAATGCCCGCTATGCCAGATGGCCAGTCCAGCCCTGGTCCACCACGCAGCAGCATCTAAATAGCATTGTGACATCCAGAGTGCGTTTTAATATGAGACCTTGCCTCCTCCACTTGCCTCCTCCACTTGCTTCTCGTCATGATGGCATCACTGACAACAGCATTATATTTCAATATCTTGCAAAAGCTCAATTGTAAAGTCTTTTTCTCATTTGCAATTGGGATGGTGAATGAAAAACAGTCCCTCAAAAGTTGTTGTGGCGAGGCTGACAGCTGGGAAACTTTATCGTTTTTTCCACGGAGGAGGGGCCAGGAGGCGGGACGAGGAGACAAGCACAAGTGGAGGAGGCAAGGTAACATATTGGGATGCACCCCCAGACTCCAGGTCCTCCCAGGGGACGAGGAGAGCGATGGGGACATGGGGACGCGGTGAAGGTGACCGAGTCCCCCCGTTTCCAAACGCCTGAAGCACTTTTTTTTTTTTTTTTTTTAAATGACTACAGTAAGAGCTAGAGCAGGGTTTCCCAAACTGTGGTGCATGCACCCCTGGGGGTGCGCGGCCTGTCACCAGGGGGTGCCCGAGCTGAAAAGAGCAAGGGTGGATATGTGAGTGTTTTTTATCCAGCATTAATGAACGTCAGGTAGTTTTAATTGTTTTATGAATTGTATCCTGGAAGGATCCATCTGAACTGTCATTTTTAACTCATAGACTTGTCATGCAATAAGTTCCATTGTAATTATGGCAGAAAAAAGCATCAGATCGATTGGAAATCAGGATTACCCAAAACGTGCGGTGGTGCAACATTTGCTTAGGGGGTGCGCGAACCGCGAACCACATTGAAATGTGCAAGGGGGTGCGCGGGGAAAAAAGTTTGGGAACCGCTGATCTAGAGGACAGCCGTAGCCATGAATGTCACTGGGTCCGAGGTGAGGAACCTGGTGATGGCGCTCGCTTGTAGTGCTATTTGTCAACTCCTGCGCCATCGGCTGCTCAAGAACACGTGCAGTAATCTGTCCCGTTAATAAAGGTGCTCCATGACACATTGCATTTTTTTGTTTTAAATTGTAGACATCCATCGTTTCTCCGTCGATCAGCTGGCTACCTCTTGAATGCACAATGAAACCCAATTGGGAGGCAATGCAGAGATGCTAAACAATAATTACCTATATATACAGTATATAGGTGTATATTTATACATATATAAATATATGTTTTATATAATCATATACTGCATCTGTAACTATAGTGACATAAAAAACATTATATGATATGAGATATGATAGTGATGTATATGGAATAATATTAAACAGAATAGTTAAAAGTGCAAAGCTTTGCTTTCCCTTGCTACTATTTCTACAGTTTTACTACTTATCTCACGGCTGTTTGAACATGCTACTATTCTAATATTCTGCAGTGTCCTTGCATACATTGAAAGGCGCTACAAATGAAATGTTTTATTATTATTTTATTATTATTAGGAGAAAGCTATACAAAGGCAAACTACCAGCTTCAAACTGCTGATTGCGGTTCTTTTTTGTTTTGCAATGCAACGTGGAATGATGATATCTAATTTACCTTTGGGATTAGGATCCATATTTCTATGATGAAAGTGCAAGCAAGACATATTAAAAATCTATCCAGGCTTACCCCAGGGCTTCATTAAGGCCAGAGGAGGACTGAGAAGGGCCTGCTGGCTCTTTTTCCGCCACATCCCCCTTTTTTGCAGGTAATTATTCATCTATTGTTTATTACTGACCAAGGAGAACACTGTAAGCCAGCACACAAATCCATCTAACACACAGTCAATATATGAATGTCTTAGCAGTGTTTCCTGCCGTGTTGCCAGATTGGGCGGTTTTCCCCTGCCCAATTGGGCTGCTTAGGATGACCTTCCGCGGGTAAAAACAAGCATTTGGATGGGTTTCCTGCCAATTCATGGCCATAGAAATCAATAGAAATTAGTTCAAATTGGGCGGGATTTAGTGCTTCCAAGCAAATTTTGAGTGTGTTTTTGGGGGGCTGGAAATCATCAGTCTAACCTGGCAACCCTTGTTTCCTGGAGAGCCTTTGTAAGTAAAGCTGCTGGTTGGGCTTTATCAGAGATGATGGGACTTATAAGGCTATGTTTTGCAGCTCCTATATGATATGATGCAATCATCCCAGAAGATTATACATGTTTTGTGTTTTTTTTTTAAATAATTTCTTTTGGTCTTTTTGACTTTATTGGTGATAGGACTGTAGGAGAGGCTAACAGGAAGTGAATGAGACGGGAGAGAGAGAGAGACGGGAAAGGGTCGACAAAGGACCTGGTCCGCCGGTGTAGCAACCCATTTCTCGAAACCATAGTTGCTAACTATGTTAGCTACTTTGTTAGTTGCAATGCAATTTCCCATTGGCAACTACAGTACCCAAGTTGCTAACTAGCTAACTACTATGCTTTCGAGAAATGCACCCCTGGATAATAGACCTATGTGGCTCCACCATTCACATATGTGACCATAACCACCTCTCTCCAGTGGTAGATGGGCAGTTGTGAAAGTGAAAGTGAAGGCCAATTGGAAAACTGCAATTCCCATTGTCATTGTGACACAGCACTCCACAGCACACAAATGATCACTGCACACAATGAAATTGCATTTATGCCTCACCCCGTGCAGGGGGGCAGCCCTCAATGGCGCCCCTAGGGAGCAGTGCCGGGGGATGGTACCATGCTCAGGGTACCTCAGTCATGGAGGAGGACGGGGGAGAGCACTGGTTAATTACTCCCTCCACCAACCTGGCGGGTCGGAAGTCGAACCGGCAACCTTTGGGCTTCAAGCCTGACGTCCTAACCGCTTACCCATGACTGCCCATTGTGCCTGTAATTTTCGTATTGGTTGGTTTTTGGTCATTCAGTCAGCGTACCTGTTTCAGGTTTGCCCTTCATTGACACTGAGAGGTCGCCATACATGGCTGCAGGGGTCATTTAACAGTGATTCCCCAATTAGAACCAGCTGGTTATATAAACATGTGGAGTGAATACGTCTTATGGTCTTTAACTGACCTTTAAAACAGATTACCTACAGTTACACATGCAGCACATAATATACTATACAGTTAATGTGTGTGTGCGTGTGTGTGTGTGCGCGTGTGTGCGTGCGTTTGTGTGTGTGTGTGTGCGTGCGTGCGTGTGTACATCCGTGCGGGCGCACGGCTGTGAACCCATGTGTGTTCAAATCAACACAGCACCTGTACTGTTCGCCACTGTGCTCTTATTATGAGTTATGGTTGTAATAAGCCTTCCCTTCCCCAGCACATACGCGTGGCTTCCGTGTGTGTAGGGTCGCTGACAACTTTGGCAGGGCCCAGGACAACGTCATCTGAAAGGGCCCCCCCACCCACGCAATACATACAATGTAATGGGGACCCACTTCTGGGCCCCTAGTATCTTCCTGGGCACGGGACAACATACCTGTTTGTTCCCCCCCCCGTCATCAGGCCTGCCAGCATGTATGACTTCCATGTGGCTCCCAGAGGTGTGCCTATGGTGACTATCCGCCTCCATCCCACGTGTCATCATCAATTCCACCATTTGACATTTCCGTAATGGGCGTTGTCACCGTCTTGATGGCTCGACATCTTGTAATTGGATAGTTTTCTTGCTTTTTTCTTGCAGAGCCCCTTGGGGTCACAAGTCACGGGGCCACGGCGATGTAATTTTTGCTCTTGGTTTTAACATCAAGCATAGTTTTTTTTAACCACCTTCATGGCATTGACGGCAAACATTAGATTGGAGGGCCATATGTACCGTAATCACATCAGCAGTCTCCAAAGAGCAGAGGCACAGCGAGTGTTGATGTAAATATTATAGTCACTTGGGAAACACATACGTACATGTACTGTATATCTCCACTGCTTCTGTGTGATTTTTTTAAAATGAGAAGACGTTACTGAAAGGTCTCAAGCAAAGGAAAAAAAACCATAGACAGACAGACAGACATTGGTGATTTTATTGGCCAGTTCCACCAGTGGAATGCTGCAAACACTGTACTACCATAGTACTACCAAAGATTCTTTAGTTCTAACATTCTAACTGCATTTAGATTGTCTCTGGTACTACACCACTCGTCAGTGGAAACTAGACAGGGCCTTTACAATACAATTAAGAATTTGTCATCGCCATTCAGGTAACAGCTAATTTATAATAGGGGGGGGGGGGGGTTGCTTGTCTTATACTGGGTTAAATTATCTTTGCAGTTGCCTGTACATGGAGCTTTCTGCCCTAATGAGAGTCCCTAATGACGCCAAACAGCTATTTACAATACATTTAAGAATTTGTCATCGCCATCTAGGTAACAGCTAATTTATAACACGGGAGGGGACATGTCTTATACTGGGTTAAATTATCTTTGCCGTTGCCTGTATGTGACGCTTTCTGTCTACCTAATGACGCCAAACAGCTACTCCACTCCCAACTGTACTCCAGCTCCACTTCCTGGCTTTCGTGATTAAGCATGTTATGGCGTCTCATTATTCAGCCCATAATGCCACATAAAGGTCATATGTAAAGGCTGAAGCTGTGTAAATGAGACCATGCCCAGCGACTCTGACATTCCTGGCCTCTTATGTAAGTATGGCTTAGATTACATCCTCGTGTGTTACGCAGTGGAGGTGTTGTTGTTGGAATAGAGAGAAGCTCACTTTGTCATCCAAAAGAAATGAAAGGACTGCTAAGTACTTCAAGGTACAGATATTAGCTAAAATATTATGTTGATTTAGGCCTACTTGTCAAAAAACAATAATAATTAAAAAAAATCATAACAACAATAACAACAGTTAGAGCAATAACAATAACAATCATGATGATAATCATCATCATCATCATCTTCACCACCACCACCATTATCAAAATACTACATGCTGTTTATGCAGGGGTGAAAGTAGTTTTCATTTCTCACCGGTGCAATCCTCCCGCCCAGACAAACAAAATAAACATGTGCACTACAGATTTATATTGTTGCATAATTCCTTTGGATCTCTGTTTACAGGAAGACACTTGTCTCAAATGGCATAGTGTGGTTGTGTGTGTTTTCTACTTAAATAGCAGACCTGACGTTTTACTTATGATGTCTTTTGGACAGCATTAAACCTATTCTCTTACCGGTACTGAGCACCAGCTGTAAATGTTATACCGGTGCTACACACCTGTCTACTTTCACCCCTGTGTTCATGCAAAATACACGGTACACTAAATAATGACCACGCGAAGACTTCATGTCACCAAGTTTATTCGTTTCAAAATACTTGATTTACTCTGCTAAAGTCCGCTATAGGTAAATAATTTGTAACATTTGTGTGATTATTGTTACAAAAATGAAACGTTGTGGATGAGAGCCAGACATAAATGAAAGTATGTAGTATGGAATTTCATACTCATGTGCTGTACAATACAAAAAGGGAAAATAACAAAACAGACACGTCAACAGTTTGCATCTAAGTGACTTTGTGGCAGAACTTGAAAGCAAATCAAATTTGGCCAAGGCGCCATCATTACACACACAAAAAAATTAGAAGTCAGCGATCATGAATGCACTTGGAGTGATGCATAAGAATATCATACACACAGGACCAAGCTATGGCGAGCACATCACCACATAAGCACCACATGTGTGATGCTGCTAATCTTTTAAAGAGTCCCGTTCACATCATTGGTCTTTGCTCTCTGCTTGCTGAAGGAAATGTGTAGTGAAAACATGGTATTACTCTACAAATACATGTTTTTTTGCAGTGTTAGTTTAACACTTCCCGTATCAACCTCCAGGTGGTGAATTAACACTGTATGCGACATTCCAACGCAGTCTCACCCCAAGTAGTCAATTTCTGACTACCTTGGACTAGACTGCAATTTTTGACGTCTTGGGTATTCCTTCCACGTCACATTTTGACTATGTGGCCTAACCCTAAACCTATTCCTAAACCTAACCTCAATGACGTTATGCTGCCACAAGGGGGCGCCTTTGAGGACATAGTCAAAATGTGATGTGGAAGGAATACCCAAGACGTCAAAAATTGCAGTCTGGTCAAAGGTACTCAGATATTGACTACTTGGGGTGAGACTGTGTAGGGGACATTCACTGTGTAGGGAAATTTTGTTATGGTTTATTATGCGGGTTAAATGACACCATCAAGGGGGTAGTTCCACACGCTTCTGTTCTGCCATCTGGTGCATCTTTACTGGAGAGAAGACACTGGAGCAGCACAGATGCAATTCTTTTCTTCTGTGAATCAGGTGCACACGTACAATGTAGAATAACTGGAATCCAAACGTTCGATCTACTCTCAATGGGTGTACGACATGGGGACTAAGGTTTCGATGGATACGCCATCTTCACCAGAGTCTTCTCTCCAGTTACAATACATTATCTCGTCAACAGGCCATGGCAAACATTTAACATGTTACATGGGTATACAGTAGGGCAATGGCTGTTTATAGCATCCATAACACCTGGCATTGCATCAGTTACTATTTATCTCTAAAGACTGAAACATTGTTATGTGGCTCCTAAATTAAATGCTACTGTATTTTTCTTCAAATGTCAATCGGTGGTAAATTGGTTTGTTTACATTGCAATGTCTTGATTGTCTAGATGTAATCATTATCTATCCATCATAATTCATTATCTCAAAAGTGACCAATGTCTTCCCTACGTTTTCTCGAGTTTGAAATAATATTTGTATCGTATTTGACCAAAGTGACACATCCAATGTTTAAACTTGACCTTTAAGCGATACAGTATATATTAAGAGTCCGCCTTGTTCAAGAACGCATTACGTGGATTTCATGTCTCATTTCACGGCTCTCTCAGGAGTATACATTCACCGTGTTTATACATCTGGAAAAAGTCCTCACCTCAACTGCTCTCAAAATCAGGAGCAGGAAAGTTAAACGTGTGAGCCGACTGCAGACGTCAAAGGTAAAAGTAAAAGTTAAAAAAATAAGAAAAACTATTTCCTTCCAACACAGGTATGGTAACTTATCTGAGTAACCAGTACACCTGTCTTACGATCAGCTGTCTCTGCACTGGTTGGATCATGTTTGTAGTGCATGGGTCCTTGCTAGGTCTCAGCATTTTTCAGTAATAATAACAGTCTATCTAGCTAACGTGGTGCAATGGAGGAAATGGTGTAACAGCTGTGTAATATCATGTGCAAGTGTTGAGCTCTTTTCCAAAACGCTATATACACCATTTTTGACTTTTTGCATTTTAATATTGGAATTGACTGCTAAGAAGTCCTATAATCTATGTGTGAATTCTTGCCTTTCAAATGTTTTCAGAACACACTTTTTAAACCTCTATAAAATGCATTTTGCAATGCAATTCAATGGAAAGCCCAATACAAATATGTCAATTTCCCAACATTCTATAAAATGGATATATCTCATTTTGGAAAAGAGCTCTTCAAGTGTTGTACTCATAGCATAAATTTGGGCAGCCGTGGCGTAATGGTTAAGGAGATAGCATTAAGATCAGAGGGTTGCAGGTTCAAATCTCACCCTTCCACTCCCTCTCTCACCCAATGGCTGAGGTGCCCTTGAGCAAGACACTTAACCCCACTTTGCTCCAGGGACTGTAACCAATACCCTGTACTTAAAATAACTGAGTCGCTTTGGATAAAAAGAGCGTTTGGTAAGTGTTGTGTAATGTAATGTAATTTACTTTTACTTATATTTTTACTCTTGAGACCTCTGGCCGACAGAAAACAGAGATGGGGAAGAGTAAACCAAACTGTAGGTCTGCTTGTTTACTATTTGCATTAGTATACAGCAGGACACAATCAATGGTGGAGAGACTTTAGACACCCTGGACCACACTCCAACTGGCGTGACCTACACCCAACCCAGGGCAGCTGACAGCTTTGGCTGGGTCCGGGACAAAGCACTCAGAAAGGGCCCCCCACTCAATACATTCAATGTGATGAAGACCTAATTCCTGGCCCCATCTCTCCCTGGGTCCGGGACAACTGACCCCATTTGCCCCCCCCTGGTCAGCTTCCCTGCCTACACCAAATGCACATGCTAGACGTGCACGTCACATCACATAACAGAATTTTCAAGAGATACATCCATTTGTTGAACTCATTTGCACCTGGATTTATTTTTAGTTGTTATTGAAAATGACAGCTGCGTGACACAAAAAGAGAAAGAAAGAAAGAAAGAAAGGCATATACACAGACAACAGTAGATTGGTACTTCAGCATGGGTCATACTTATTGCAAGGGGAGGGGAAATGCGATTGAACTGGAACTGGGGGGGAGAAGAAAAAAAATAAGTGTGTCAGTAAGTATCAACTGTGCTTGCATGAGATTTGCATAGCCGTTTGGAGCGCTCTCTCTACCAGAAAATCTGCATTTCAGAGTCGCTGTAATTAGGTCTCCTCCTCCATAGGTGAGTTTGTGCTTATTCTCCAGACGCAGACTGTAGCCCGCTCGCTGCAGTAGCTCTCGTTCCACAAACAGCAAAATAAATAAATAAGATCATTAAAAATCATCATGAATTCTTCATTAAGAGGTATTTTTTTCCTTTTCCGTTTGAATATTAATAAAAACTGAGCATCACATTCAGATAGTTTATAAATATTTCTCCTGTATACCACACACATAAAATTTACAGTAGTCATACATTTTGGCAAGATAATATGTATTCTGTATGAAGCATGGAAAGTTACCATTTCTATAATAATTACATATCATGTTTTATGAGAAATACTGAGGATATTATGGCTGATGCTGGTCATATAAATAGCTATAAATGGCTGTAACCTTAGCTGGACTGGGTGCATTTCTCAAAACCATAGTTGCTAACTATGTTAGCTACTTTGCTGTTCCCAATGCAATTTCCCATTGGCAACTACCCAAGTTGCTAGCAGGCTAACAACTACACTTTCGAGAAACGCGCCCCTGAAGAGACTCACATGCACACAGTATAGGAAGAAGAGAACACAGTTTTCAAAATGGCAGTTTTCTCAGTACAGTATTCGCATGGCTTGTTCAACAGATACGTTTTCATGCGGACACAGATTGTGTACAAACATTTATGGGTCCGGCTTTTAATGATAGAAAGGGACAATCAAATATACATCAATAGACAATCGATCAGGTCCTGAGATGTTACCTGCAAGTGATCAATCAGCCATTCATGGTGTCGTGTCGTCACACAATAACGTGACTTCTTTTTCACAGTTCTGTACAGTAATTGTAATGGTCATAGTACTTGACACTGTGCTTTTTCATTGCATCACAGGAAATTTCTCTGAAAACAGTTCAGTATAACCATTCAATATCTTCTCACCTGGCAAACGTACATGTTGCGATTCAATTTCATTCATTTCAATCATCAGTCTTCTATTTACAGACCTACTTAATGGTAACGTGGCTGATATTTCCTCGTTGGAAACTCATCCACACCAAAAGGCAAACAATATAGTATATAGTATATATATTATATATTTTGTACATATTTATATGGAATGAAAAACATTGATATCACACGGGTCCACTTGCTTAATAAACACATGCTTGGGCATTCATGTGTCGACAGAGAGCACAAAAACAAACCCTCACACACACATGCACACACACACCTCTCTCTTTCACACTCTCTCTCTCTGTGCCATTCACTCACACACAATTTTAATTGTTTTCATGATGTTGTGTATGTGATAAATGTCACTGAGAGATACTGTAGTATATTGCCTTCCTACACAGTGCAGATGTGGGCAGACTCTTCATCATCATTTCTTTACCTCAAAAGAATAAGATCTTGGATATACTGTGCTTTCATTAACCACCCAGAGAGCTTAAATTGCCATACATATATAACATAACAGCACAAAAACATAAATGTACATTGGAGTTGGTTGTGAAATCCTGGTATCAACAGTCTTCCAGATGTCATGTCCTCCTGCATGTCAAAAAAATGTTCGCAGGGTGAACTCAAACACCCTCTGGTCCACGTCCAGCAAGGAAGGTTGCAAAAAAAAGAAAAAAAAATGAATGTAAAAAAAAAAATCAACAACAAAAAGAGAAAAGAGAAATCGGAAATCTCCAAAAAGAATGACAACAACATAAACAACGACAACAACAACAACAAAAAAATCGTAAACGTCAGTATAGCTTCTCCGTTCCTCTGTTCTCTAGTTGACGTAGTAAAGCCAGTAGATTAGATTGAACAGGGAGAAAGCTCCGGGGAATATCATGCGTGACCATCGGTCGATGGTGTTCACATCCGTTAGGTCCGGAATTTTGATCCTCAGCTGGGACGAACGTCGGCGGAGTCGGCCGCGTTTGGACGGCGCGCTCCGCTCCCCCCGGCTCACCGAGCTCGTCTTCCGATACTGGATGCCGGACGTCTCGAATGTGACCGAGTTCCGTGGTGACGCCAGACTGGTGGTGACCTCGTTGCCCGCCACTTCGTTGTGGAACTCGAGGGTGGTGAGCAGGATGTTGGGCTGTTGGACCTCAGCCTAGAGACAGAAAGATGAGACACTTAAGATTTAACCCTTTGAGGAGTAAACGTTTTACCCCAGTCCTTCTAGAATGCTACTCGAACATTCTAAATCTCCCATAGACTTCTGTGTTCAAATTGCAAAATGCAGTATTTGTGATATCACATTAAAATCTTGCAAAAATGTATATCACACATACTGTGTTATTCAGTCTCTCTAGTACAAGGTTACGTGTATATCCCAGTGTATAATACCTACTACAGTTATTTGCAGAACACAGATATGGTGCCGTACAAGACATGTGACATACGGTATTTTGCCATTTAGCTGTGGTTGCGTTCTTGAGTGACCTGGCTGCAGGACTGTTCCAATGGGCCTTTTCATGTGCCGCATACACCTTCGTCGACTTTCAAATCTCTTGGTCTTGGTCTGACCAAGAGCATAACAATTAACATTTCCCAAATGGCATGGTTGACCCGCCTCCCTAGGTTTGCTATTGGTTGGCAGGTTTCCGCACAAAGTGGATGGAGTTCCCAATTTTTAGGGAGATCAGAAACAATATTTGCATTGCTCTTGGCCTGACTAGAAGCAACGCCAAAGGTGTTGCGTCGCTAGGGGTGTGTGGCCTGGCTAATAAGTACCCTCCGGTGGCATAGACCAGTGTTTCTCAAACTTTTTTTTGGCGAGGTACCCTTTCAATTTAATATATTTAATATATATTTTTTAGGGGCTTTTTATGCCTTTATTGACAGGATAGTATGAGATGTTGACAGGAAATGAGTGGGAGAGAGAGATGGGGGAGGACTGGGAAATGACCCCATCCGGATTCGAACCGGGTCCCCATGGGGCGGGCATGAAAGCCCAAATGTGGGAGGCTTAGCGCGCTGCGCCACAGCATCCCCTTATGAAAAATGTCAAGGCACCCCAAACCAACAAGCCGTAAAATGGCATCGCATCCGATACCACACAAGCTTAGAAAAGTAACACATATTGGAGACGTCACACGACCTACGTTCGAAGTTGCAGCTGACTGGGGCGACCAATATTTACTTTATTGTGGGTAAATGGCAGATGAAAGATTCCACTGACTAGCATTAACTTATCAATTTAGACAAATATGTTTTATATTACATAATTTATTTATCAGCCACATTTCCACGGCACCCCTGAGGGGGGCCTGCGGCACCCCAGGGTGCCCCGGCACCCCTGTTGAGAAAGACTGGCATAGACACAAGTTTGTCTTCTGTGTAAAGTTGTTTATGCCTGCTGCTTCACTTCAAAGCAGAACTTCTTTGACATTGTGCGCGACTGACAGGGGGTCCGATAAACTGGGGATGGCATGCAAATACCTCAAGTAACAAAACATTTACATTTTAAACGCATGCCCACGTGGTGTCTGGGTATATTTGCATGCAGTTAATTTATGAGTTAATTTATTTTAAATAAAAAAAGACAAATGCAAGCAAAAAGCATGCAAGGCAAAAAGGATGAAGAATAGAACTCAGATAACAATGATGAATGATGCCATGCCAGCGACTATCCAGGGATGCGTTTCTCGAAAGCGTAGTAATTAGTAGTTGGCAACCTGGGCAATTGCAGATGGGAAATTGCATTGCAACCAACAAAGTGGCTAACGTAGTTAGCAACTACGCTTTCGAGAAACACACCCCAGAATGTTTGCAACCTCATATAAGTTACAGTGCTATATAAGACAAAAAAGAAATAAACTGGGTGGCTTGGGAGGCGTCGACCGGCGTGGCATACAGTACGTAGCCTTCAGATAGCAGAACTCACCAATCGTCCACTCATCCGCTTTCCCTGCAACTTACTGGGCTTTTTAGCGGGTTTCTCACCTTCTGCACTGGACTGAGTCAACACATACACAAGCACTTATTCACTCAAGATTCATTAACTTTAAAAAGATTAAAAGCTATTGGAAGCTGAAAATAATACGGCAAGTAAGGAAGGAAGCATTCTTTTGCCTCTGTTCCACTGCCGGTTTTCTGGTAGGCCTACAGCTCGACAAAGCACGACTCGGCCACCACTTTTTGCTTTACGACTGAGCTGCGTCGTGCCTACTCAAAAAAGCAAAAAGTGGCAGCTGAGTTACGCTTTTTCCAGCTGGCCTGGCATTGGCAGTGGCAAACTGCCGTTCAAACAAGTTTTAGGCAATATCTGCCATTCACCATCGGTGGCCAATTGATCGATCGGAGCATCTCTAGGAAAACCAAAAACTTTTCCTAAAAGTGAATCACATAATTGCCAATTGAAATACCTAACCGAATTCGGACACATTATTTTAAGGTTTAAAAAACAACAATTCAAATTGACAGTATTACGTAAATCTGTAGAAACCCATGTAGTGAAAATGCGTTCCTGAAAGAGGCAGTGGGGGCTTTTCTTAACAGTTAATCACATAATTGCCAATTTAAATACTTAAATAATTCATATTGACAGTATTAAGTAAATCTGTAGAAACCCATTTAAGAGGCTCTGGGGGCTCCCTCACTCTTACCTTGTTAGCTTCGTTTTTGCGCTCGCGCTCGTTGGTGGCCTTCTCTGCTTTCTCGGCGAGCCTCTTCTGCATCTGCGGCCCTCGGCCAAAGAAGATGTAGTTGACGAAGGCGTACTCCAGCAGGGCGAGGAAGACGAAGACGAAGCAGCCCATCAGGTACATGTCGATGGCCTTGACGTAGGGGATCTTGGGCAGCGTCTCGCGCAGGTGGGTGTTGATGGTGGTCATGGTCAGAACAGTGGTGATCCCTGCAGCAGGACACACAGTTTGATTATTTAAGTGAAAGTGAAAGCCCATTGGGAAACTCCAACTCCCATTGTCATTGTGACACAGCACTCCACAGCACACAAGTGAACACTGCACACTGCACACAACGAAATTGCATTTATGCCTCACCCGTGCAAGGGGGCAGCCCTCAGTGGCGCCCCATGGGGAGCAGTGCGGTGGGACGGTACCATGCTCAGGGTACCTCAGTCATGGAGGAGGATGGGGGAGAGCACTGGTTGATTACTCCCCCCACCAACCTGGCGGGTCGGGAGTCGAACCGGCAACCTCTGGGATGCAAGTCTGACACCCTAACCGCTCACCCATGACTGCCCATAATTTTATTTGGGAGGACCAATAATTGAAGCCCTGAGACGAAGAAACTATACACAGTAAATGTTGTGGTGTTAATTCAACACTTAGAGAGTTCATTTAAGTCCAAATTATGTCAAATCAACTCTCTAAGTGTTAAATGAGCACTGCAGAATTTACTGTGTTCAAGTCCATATCTTCACATTTTGAACATAGGCCTATGTTTTTTTAATTTGCAGTTTGAACAATACTTTTTTATTTTGATTTTTTTTGAAGTCAGAAAACAAAAGCTTCTTAATTATAATTATAATAATATAAGATTTTTTAATGTCAATGTTAAAAATCAAATGTTACCAGGTATTTACAATTCTGGACATTTACAATTTTGTTTTGGACTTGCATGGTTCTTCGTCTCAGGGTTTCAATTATTGAGAAACAATACAGCGCCCTAAACAATATTAAAATAGCAATAATGTGCCTTCTACATAAATGCAAAAAAGTTATACTGGTCTGAAGACTATTCAGGGGTACAAGTGACATCTCCTCCTCCAAATCTGCAGACTGCCTATAACTGCAGATATTGAACAATACTTGGCACACACATGCACACACACACACATGCACACACACACACACACTGGTTAGCAAGATAGCGTGGGCAGAACTGAAGGCAGGTCTTGACGTGTAGTCCCATCTCCAGAGACAGGTCAGAGGCACGCTGGCAATGACGATGGCAATTAAAATAACAACTGAATTTTGTGTTAGGTTGGACATCATAATAATAATAATCATAAGAAGGTTTATATAGCCCCTTCCTGCGATGTCTATTTTCTTTGGATGTAGGTCAATACTAAGACTGTTCTAACTCTAACAGCATTGGCAAGAGACACTGCTTTATCGGTAACACTTTACTTTACGGATCGCTAATAAGGTGGTAATTTCATGTTAATTTCATAGTTATTTCATAGTTATTTCAGGGTAATAACTGTTTGTTTTTAGTAACAACAGCAAAATAACCATACAGTTTCCAGTGCATTGTGGTGACACCCTGACGACTCGCAGCACGGCGACACTTTGTTGACACACACACACACACACACACACACACACACACACACACACACACACACACACACACACACACACACACACACACACACAATGCACTGGAAACTGTATGGTTATTTTGCTGTTGTTACTAAAAACAAACAGTTATTATCCTGAAATAACTATGAAATAACTATGAAATTAACATGAAATTACCACCTTATTAGCGATCCGTAAAGTAAAGTGTAACCGCTTTATCAGTGCGGACAGGGCCGGATTAATGCACCGGCTAGATGCGGCTACAGCCCTGGGCCCCCCACCTGCCAGAGGCCCCCTGATTGGTCAAAGTGTTATTTTTATTTTTTTGGCTGAATTGCAGATGCAGCCTTGAAAAAATCCTCTCTTGTTAATACTCATCTATATTGTTGGCAGACTTCATTTATAGCTTGGAATTATGACACTTTTATGTGATTTTGTCATGATGATGCGGGCCCCAGTTTATAAGATTATATTTAGCTTCACTTGGGGACCCTTCTCTCCATACTAATATACCTTTTCATGACTTGTAACTGGAAGTCTAAATGACTGTGTGAAGAGAAATGGATCATTAATTCATTCAATCATTCATTCATTCATTCATTCATTCATTCATTCATTCATTCATTCATTCATTCATTCATGATTTCATGATTTCTGCAGGGGGCCTATTGCGACCTGTAACCTAGGGGCCCCCAGGCGATCTTAATCTGGCCCTGGTGTTATCAGTGCAGGACAGGGCGTATTGAGAGCACCTTATGACTCCCTTGTGCAGGACTGGACTGGGGGAGAGATAGGGCCTGGGCACTTTTGGCTTAAAGGGACAGTTTGGTCAATTTCAACATGCAGTTGTAATGCTCACACTACCCTGGATTTGTCAGTGCCTGAGATTTTTTTTTCTTCTTCTTCAGCCGTTTCCGAGATCCTGGTCATTGTAATGGGGGCAGCTCTTTGTTTACATTTCAAAAAAAACATTTTTATTTATTCCCAAAAACATCCAAAAGGTTATAAAACATCAGCAGACAACTAGCAAACAGCAGTACCTTTTGGGAAAATATTTGTAGTTGGCCTATGTTTCATTTTTTAAAAATGTAAACAAACGCTGCCCCCATTAGAATTGCTCATATCTCGGAAAGGGCTGAGCCGAAAAATGTGGCATCACCAGGTACTGACAAGTCAAGGGTAGCGTGAGCAATACAACTGCATGTTGAAATTGACCAAACTGTCCCTTTAAAGGGGCCCCTCATAATCAGCAGAACTGACTCACCGGTGGGCCTGGCACCCTTGTGGGCCCCTATTTTTAGAAATGTAAAAAAGTGTACATTCCTGAAAATAGGGGCCCATAAGGGTGCGGGGCCCACTGGGAAATGCCCGCTATGGCAGATGGCCAGTCCAGCCCTTCCCTTGTGGCTCTGGCTGTGACCTCAATCACCAAATTCGGCCCGTGGCTAACCTGTGTGGAACTGGAAGGGCAGTCACCAATAACCGCTTGCTCTGATTGTGTCACATTGTCAAGTCACGACGTTTTCCACCACCATTCCTGACACTACAAGTCACCATTCTGAGGAAGGAAGTGCTGAGCCTTACTCTCTCATCTCACTATGAGAGACCTCAGAGGCCTTTGGTTGAAAGGCAAAAAAATCATGGTGTCTTCTAATCCAACCCAATGGAAAATGCTTAAGTGTTTGATTTCTGATTTGTCTGTCTGTCTGTCTGTCTGTCTGTCTGTCTGTCTGTCTGTATGAAGTGAAAGCTACAGCTTTGTTTCATAGCCAGTTGTTTTGTGACATCTAGAAATCAGAAGAATAATTGTGAATTTCTGTAAAATGAGTGCATGCCTCTGTGTGTAGTTGTCATGCCGACTGCGGAGGTGATGACACATGAGGGTAATTTCTCTCTCTCTCTCTCTCCCTCTCCCTCTCTCTCTCTCTTTCCCTCTCTACTGTAGCTCTCTCTCTCTCTCCCTCTCTCTCTCTCTCTCTCTCTCTCTCTCTCTCTCTCTCTCTACTGTAGCTCTCTCTCTCTCTCTCTCTCTCTCTCTCTCCCTCTCTCTAGCTCTTTTTCACTGTTTCTTTGCAGCATCCACCTTATGACTGGTTTTGACAACGCTGGTTTCTCTAGTCTAGGGCTTTCTTTTACAGCTGCTTTTACAGCCGTTTTTATTGGCGGTTCCTCTGTAAGTCTGAAATCCCGATGGCTTAATCACAGGGGGTACTACTACCTGTGGCCTCATCCATACACGTGTTTTCTTTTCTTATCAGGACATCCAACCACCAGGTCGTACAGGGGTGCCTTTCTAGAAAAAATAATTACGTTATGTTAAATTGCTAGTTACGCTAGCTACTTTGTTGTTTCCGATGAAATTTCCCATTGGCAACTACCCAAGTGGTTAGCTGGCTAAGAGAACTACGCTTTTGAGAAACGCACCCCTAGGCTAGCCTAAGCTTTTTATAATGACAAAGCCACATCACCAGTGACCTCACCTTCAATTCTCTCTTCAACTCTCTCTCTCTTTCTGTCTCTTGCAGTTTTCTGTACTCACTGTCTCATTACTGTTGCCTTCAGCCCATCTGATGTAGGATGTTAAATGGCATGGCGTTAAATAAAATGTATTTGCATATCACACACACACACACACACACACACACACACACACACACACACACACACACACACACACACACACACACACAGGTGACGTAATCATTTGGTGGCTGATCAGTTTAAAATATTAAGCTACGTTCACATGCAAAACTCGCTTCTTGCCCATTCGCCACTTGCTCATGGAGCGTTCGCTAAACATTCCCACGGGTTTAACTGCCAATGCAAAAGCAAGAAGTACCGAACTCTGCTTTCCAACTGGTTACTCACTTACTCGCCTCATTCAAAGTGAATATATTTTCAACTTGGAATCCGCCCACGTCGCATTGCTTGTACACTCCTCGCCAACTCGCCTCCTCATCTCGCTAGCTAGAACACATGGGATCACTGGAAGACTTTCTATTGACTTAACTTGCTGAGCGAGTAACTAGCAGCGACGTGTTTGAACGAGGGTTTAGACCAAGCTTAATCAGAGGTGCAAAGCAAATGATGTTAGTGCAACACTTAAGATAGTTGACCCAGCACCACAAGTGTTAAATTCAATATTAAATTCAATAAGGTGTTGAAATAACACTGCACCATTTACTGTGTGCAAATCCCACTCATCATCATCCTCCATCCTCCATAGATATTAGTGTTGGCTAAACCAGTGGTCCCCAACCTATGGGTCGGGACCCACCTTATGGGTCGCCAAAGATCCACAGGGGGTCGCGGAGCCCTCTTGATTTTAAGGGGTTTCATTTTAATAACATATATAGCCAATGTTGAATAAATTATGAAGCATTTAAACTAGTATAGAAGCAACAAAATGGAAGTGATACATTAAACATTTATTCTATATTTCACTGAAGACAAATTGAGGAATAAACTGATAACTAATGAGTTTTCGCAGGAAACAGAATATGTGTGACTCGCGCATGGGCGATTGGGTCACCCAAAGCTTACAAGGTAAAAATATGGGTCCCTTAAGAAAAAGGTTGGGAACCACTGGCCTAAACAACTTGAAATGTGTCGTGCTGTTGTAACATGTTTTAATGCGTCAAGATACATGTAGGGTGTGAGTGAGTGTGTGTGTACACCGTACCAAAATAGAATATGACCATATGGTCTCATCTTCTCACATTACAAAAAGCCAAATCCTACGACTATCTTCTCCGCATTTTTTCTTTTTTTGCTTGTTGTTAATTTAACACTTTGAGGGTCAAATATAACACTTCCAGTGCTGGCCTTACTCTCTTAGAACTTAATTAACACTGTGTGTGTTGTGCCATCGTCTCCATGTGTAATCTCATTAGGAAGTGGAGAGGGTGTTTGTTAGAAACGTGCCGTAGTAAATCCATTTAAAGGGTTAAAAACAATCCCGGGCGGGCAGTCATCCTTCAGCGTTGACAAACGGTGGGCCAGGCCACCCTGCTGTACAGCTGAACCGGCAACAAAAATAGTCGCAGAAATCTCTGGCTGCTTACATACCGCAAAGCCACCGAGGTGTGTCTTGCTTGCCCCCGTGTGTGTGTGTGTGTGTGTGTGTGTGTGTGTGTGTGTGTGTGTGTGTGTGTGTGTGTGTGTGTGTGTGTGTGTGTGTGTGTGTGTGTGTGTGTGTCTGCTTGCCGGTGTGTGTGTGTGTGTGTGTGTGTGTGTGTACGTGTGTGCGCGTGAGTGAAATGCGTGCATGCGTAGGTGTGTGTGAGTGTGTGTGTGTGTGCGCGTGAGTGAACGTGCGCGTGAGTAGGTGTGTGTGAGTGTGAGTGTGAGTGTGTGTGTGTGTGTGTGCGTGCGCGCGCGTGAACGTGCACGTGCATGTGTTTGTGTGTGAGTGTGTGTGTGTGTGTATATGTGTGTACATGTGTGTGTGTGCATGCACGCGCGCTTGTATGTGTAGAGGGCAGACCTGTAAGGGTGGATATCAGCAGCCAAGTTTGCCTGCATGGATTGGAATGGATTTCTGCATAACATATTGGAAAGCTGTGAATTCTTCTCTAATGCTACTGTAGTGTACGTAGCCTACCATTTCAGTAGGACCACTCATAAGATATTATCTTTTAAAAAATGTTCTGCGTGACTTAAGAATGCAGAAAAAAGTCATCAGCTCATACCGTCCCCTTATTTCTCAGCTATCACTATGTCAGAATTATCATAATTATAATAGCACATTATTGAAAATGCACAACAATACCTCTTGTACATGCAATAATATAATATATAATAATATAATATAATATATAATGAATACATGTATGTTCTCTGTATGTCTTCTGTTGCACAGTCTCTGCACTTTAAATGTCTGAATGTGTATTGTATAGGTACCATAGGTGTACTGTATGTGTACTGTCTATGTCTATACTACTGTCTATGTCCATACCTAAAGTATGTCTGCATGGCAAAGTAAGAAACATAATTTCAATTGTTTGTATGACCAGTGCATGTAAAGAAATTGACAAGACAATAAAGCTGACTTGACTTGACACCCAGACATGCGCTCTCTCTTCCCCTTTCCCTCTCACACCCAGACATGCTCACACATCCACATGACTTACATGTGAGCAGAGACAAGGCACACGCAGACTAAAAAATACTCCCACATATAGTAGATGCACAGATGCGAACGACTATGTAGCCCCTTAATGCACGCCATACCTCCAGTGGTACGCTGTAATAGTCATTGAAACGTAACTACCATAGTACTACAATACTATGACACAACACAGGCCCTTTAGTAATGCACCACGACTTGGTCATTACCATACTGGTAACAATACATTTATAAAGCCGTGTCTTAAGGGGTTAACTAATTACCAGTCGCTACTAACTACAGCCCTCACTACATAATCAGGCTGCCGAGTGCCTTTCCACCACACATTTCCTGACTATTTACTAAATTAGTTCACGTGGTTGGCTGTCGGTGTCTTGCCTCTCCTCACAACATCGTGTTTATAAACACGGTGAGCCCATGTATTGTCCCCTTATTTCTCAGCTATTTGACTAATTAACAGTCGCTACATCAGGCTGCCGCGTGCCTTTTCACCACCGCACATTTCCTGACTATTTGTTCCAATTAACTGTAAATGAAGGAAAATGGACGCCCCCTCAGCAGCACGTGCCGTGCATGCAGGTGCAATAGCCTGAAGCTACAACTGTACACTACACTAGCCTGCATGGCTGCTACATCCCATTTGTCTCCGAACGGTTGCATTGGTCTCCTGATTATCGCTGCTAACTGCAGGATGGTAATGACCAAAAGGTGCTTCATCCATCAGGGATGGGGGTGGGGGTGTGGATAGGGACGTGGGGACGTACGGCGCTGGAGATGTGAATAGATGGTGGTGGCTGTGCCTGGGGATGTGTTGCCAGATTGAGCACTTTCCCGCCTAGTTGGGCTGCTTAGGATGACCGTCTGTAAATAAAAAAGGCCAAAATGGCATTTGGGTGAGTTTTTCTTAGATGTATGGCCAAAGAAATTAATATAATTTTGTTCAAATTGGGCAGGGTTTAGTGCTTCCAGGCAGGTTTTGAGCATTTTATTTTTTGGGCAGGAAATCATCAGATGTACAGTATCAGGCAACCCTGGCTGGGAGATGTGGATGGGAGTGGAGTGGGGGAGGGGAGCGGCTGAAACAGTGCAGTGGTTTTTAAAGGTGCACAATGTACGACGACGCACAGTAGATTATGTAGATGACGCGTGGTGTCCGTGGCATGCCTGTCTCAAAATCTACACTGTCATGAAGAAATGCGGTTTAAATAAGCTCGCAGTGAGAATGCTTTTCATCACACTATGCCATTAGTTGGTACAAATCTGAATACGTATGAAAAGCATTTTTTCGTATTATGAGAAGTGTTTTCCACGACCCTCGTAGTGGGTCACTCTGTCATAAGTTACATGTGGGGTTCTCTGACAGCGGACCGTGAAAGTGGCCGCGAGAGTCATCGTTCACTTACTATTGACTCAAATAAGCATCGGCTGACTCGGGACAGTGATTAATGAAACTTTTAATGCTACATAGATCCCCTTTAAATTGGGGTCCGGGGACCTCTGGGGACCAAGAGGGGGTGATAGGGGGGCCACGGATTGGCAGGCTAGCAGGAAAAGCAGAATAAATTGAATAACTTAGTACACCGAAATAAACCAAAAAAGGTAAGCTAAACAATGTTCCCTTTAGTTAAAAACTGTATTTATTACTGTATAATCTATGGCATCTCTGAATATTATTATCATTATTATTTTATATATCCCAGTGAGGCATTGACTGACTCACAGACTGTGGTTGTGAGAGGGGGTGCACAGGAAAAACAGAGTGGGAGGACCCATGTAAGGGGGGCCTTAGCTGGAATATAGCAGGGTATGGGGGGCCTTGTCATGGCAAAGTTTGAGAAACCCTGGAATAGGTGGTGGTGGTGGCGGTGGGGTGATGAGGATGGGAGTGGAGGGATGAGGATGGGAGTGGAGGGATGAGGATGGGAGTGGAGGATGAGGATGGGAGTAGGTGGTGGTGGTGACGATGGTGGAGGATGAGGATGGGAGTGGATGAAGCAGTGGCTATACTAGAGCAGTATGTTTCTCAAACCTTTTCAGACCGAGGACCAATTTGTCCCTCCAAACATGTCAAGGGACCACCTGTCAACTGCACTGACAGTTGACGGGTGCTAATTTGACACTGCTAATTTCAATGACAGATCACTTAATTTTTATTCACATTACAATCGTGTCTCATTGAGGTGAAAATAAGACTGCAGCTATGTTTAGCTTTGTAATAATGTTACAAATATAGTCTAGTCAAATAAAGCCTCGCGGACCACCTGAGCTTTCTCACGGACCACCAGTGGTCCCCGGACCACACTTTGAGAATCACTGTACTAGAGGGAGCAGCAGTATATAGGGCAGATTTGAATCTCGAGTCCCTTTTGTGGGGCCACTATTTTGAGGAGGAAATCCCTTACCGGCCAATTATATCTCTACGGAGGATACTGTACGTCATTGGTTCTTAACCTGGGGTGCGGGCACCCCCTGGGGGTGCGTCAGAGATTTCAGGGGGTGCGCGGAATTTTGTTTGTGTTACCAAAATTCTGCTTCCAAGCATTATAATTAGGTCAAATTAAGACCACATTTAAGATGTTTTCGTCCCCATGTAAATTGTAGTATTGATTAAAGGGGTATGCCACTATTTTTGGGCTTAATACAGTTAAAATCGTTGGCTGGGGTTTATAAAGGTGGTAAAGTGTCTTATTTTTCATGTTAAGCGTTGTCTTGCTTTAAGACAAGTTAAAATAGGGAATATGTCGCTAAGCTAGTGAAAGTCAATGTATCCATGTAGCATGCTACAATGCTACACGGATACATTGACTTTCACTAGCTTAGTGACATATTCCCTCTTTTAACTTGTCTTAAAGCAAGACAACGCTTAACATGAAAAATAAGACACTTTTCCACCTATATAAACCCCAGCCAGCGATTTTAACTGTATTAAGCCCCACAATAGTGGCATACCCCTTTAATGTCTAAAGTAAGAATAATTGTAATTAATCACTTAAATCATTTTTTTTGGTGCGCATACACGTGTAGGCATTTGGGATGGGGGTGTGCGCCTTGTCTTGGGAACAGCTAAGGGGGTGCGTTCAGAAAAAAAGGTTAAGAACCACTGCTGTACGTAATACTTAGGGAATGGAGGTGCACACAAATGAAACCACACACTCACACATGCGCACTACGCGCGCACATACACGCACGCACGCACACACACAAACAAACACACACAGGCCCAAACAGACCACACATACTCAGATATCACTTGTAATATGGCTATTCGCAAATGAGTTCTCACTCTCAGCAGTTTTTTCCAATTCCTGTATATTCCCCCACATTCTATTCTCTCAATACAAGCATAAAATGCAGATTGAGATCACTTTCAGTGAAAGTTTACTTTTTTGTTTATATCTCTGCCGTTTTGTGTTCCAGAGAGAGAGAGAGAGAGATACAGAGAAAGATAGAGAGAGACAGAAACAGAAAGAGAGACATATATTCAACAGCTCCTGTTGTTTTAGGATCAAACGGATGGCAGAAGTCTGTGTGATTCTCTGAGCCTTCACACAGGGCTGCACTGGGGGAGAAATAGGGCCCGGGCACTTCTGGATTAAAGGCCCCCCCCTCATAATTAACGGTGCAGAACTGAATCACCGGTGGGCCCTGCACCCTCGTGGGCGCCTATTTTCAGAAATGTTTTAAAAAATATATATACATATATATAATATTATATATATATATATTTCTGAAAATAGGGGCCCATGAGGGTGCGGGGCCCACCTGGGAAGTGCCCGCTATGCCAGATGGCCAGACCAGTCCTGTCTGCACAGCTCCCCTCATTATCCTCACTCATGGCAAATGCCACCATCCCCTGCAGTACAAGAGCAGCTACCGCTACTTGTAATTTCTGCCACTTCTAATTTATGCCGGGTTTGGTTCGAGTTCGCTTTTGCATGCCAACTTCCACTCTGAAACATGCCCTCTCCTCCCGCGGCTGTTTTGGAAAGGTGTTGAAGTGCTGGACTGTTCACACACAGCATGAATAAAATGCTCTCCGGTAACGTCAGGGCCGCCGACAGCTGTGACCGGACCCGGGACAAAATCATCTGAATGCCCCCCCCCCCCCCCCACAATGCATAGAATGCTGACAACCCAATTCTAGGCCCCCACTCTCTCTGGGTCCGGGACAACTGACCTCTTTGTCCCCCCTTATCATCAGACTATGGAAGAGGAAGCAGGGCATGCTGAGTGGAGCTTGTACATGTTCTGCCGTGTGTGTGTGTGTGTGTGTGTGTGTGTGTGTGTGTGTGTGTGTGTGTGTGTGTGTGCGTGCGTGTGCGTGTGTGTGTTTGTGTGTGTGTGTGTGTGCGTGTGCGTGTGCGTGTGTGTGTGTGTGTGTGCGTGTGTGTGTGTGTGTGTGCGTGCGTGCGTGCGTGTGTGTGTGTGCGTGCGTGCGTGTGGTGCAGAGCTGTGAGAGATGCGAAATTAGTGAGAAATAATTTATTTTTGCTACTGGCCACACACTAAAGTTTAATGCATAGCATATGCATATGCAGGAAAGAACATTGAGCAAGAGAACGGAGAATTACAAACACAAAAGTCAGTAAAAATGGGGATGACTTTATGAAGCCCTCTGTCACCGTTTCACTTTCCATATCTCCAATAAAAACTAGTGGTGTCAACAATAAGCAAGTCAGCAATGCATCACAATGCTGGGCAGGACAATTTAATAAGCGATGCAGCATATTTTTATTATATATGAAGTTTAAATTCATATTTTTTATTAAATATTAAGTTTAAATTACTTCCGTGGGCATTTCCAGAGCAAATGAACTTCATTTTAAAGTAGCACCTCAATGCATTAAAAGCTGCAGGATTGATACACACAGCAGTCAGTAAATGTTGTCCAGTATCTGACTGCTTGTATTGCCTCATGACTGATGAAACATGTGTCCTTGCTACAGTGAAAATGTAATGCATTGTAGAATTAGATTGAATCGATTGGAATCGAATCCTTATTTCCCGAATCATAATCGAATCGAATCGTGAGGGCAGTACCAATGCACACCACCACTAGAGGTGGGTAGAGGTGGGGGAACGAAGAGGCTGTTGTTTGAATGAGTGTGTGAATGTGTGTTGCGATGTGATGTTTTGTCTTGTATTGTCTGTACTGTCCAGTTTCAAGGGGACCCTACTGAAAATGAGATGTTGCATCTCAAGAGGCATTCCCCATGTGCAAATAAATAAATAAATAAAAACTAAAACCCAAGATATCTTCAAAATAAATAAACGGTGTACGTACCCAAAGCTACTCGCGCAGCTGAGGCGTCGTAGTTGATCCAGAAGGAGACCCATGAGAGGATGGTGATGAGGATGGAGGGCATGTAGGTCTGGAGGATGAAGTAGCCGATGTTCCTCTTCAGCTTGAAACTCAGAGACAGTCGTGGGTAGGCACCTGGGGAAGGGGTTGGAATGAGAAGATATGGAATATAACATTACATTACATTACATTACATTACGTTACATTACATTTCATTTGGCAGACGCTTTTTTTAACCAAAGTGACTTACAAACGAGGACATAATCATAGCCAACATCACTAGCAGATACAAGTGCACAGGAAAAATACAGAACAACAAGTGCAGATGCAAAGAAGTTAGTTTTTTTTTTAGTAGAGTAAAGTAAAGTAAAGTAGAGTACCTACACACACACACACACACACACACACACACACACACACACACACACACACACACACACACACACACACACACACACACACACACACACACACACACACACACACACACACACATAATGACAAGAGTGTGGCCTGGAGCTAGGGCAGCTCAAGCGTTAGTGTAGTAGATAGTCATGAAAGAGGAGATATCGGGTCAGAATCAGCTTCACAGGCCAATTACACTGGCATACACAAGGAATTTGGCTTCATGATGCTAGCTGATGTTAGCCAATGTTCTAGATGTTAGCTTAGCTCTCTATAACATACAGCTGTACAACAATAGAGAAAAGTAGGTCTATTAGTGGTCAGGGAAGTACAGTATATCCATGTAAAACAAAAGACAATAGAGGTCTATACACATATATAGAGATAGGCATCATTAGTTTTTCATTTAGGGCCTTGTCGTCACCGATTCCAGTGATTGCGAAGGTACTGTACTGAAGTGGGGTCACTGTTGCAGAGACAACTGCTACAGTTGGCTATGCTTTTATATAATTTTATATAATATCCATTCCAAGAATTGCTTAGCAACCGTATTCACTTCTATGGTAATTAGCGTATTTAGCCCATGTTCCTGTGCACTTCACATTAAACTTGGTAATATTCAATTAATAAATAAACACATATATAAATAAATACATAAA
>NC_085868.1:49711761-49714261 GCF_034702125.1 Engraulis encrasicolus | reverse complement strand
CCTGGCTCTGACACCCCTCCTGTCCTGTCACATAATCACCCTCTCCTCTCCAGATTCTGCAGATTTTTCACATTAGCTGTTTTGGACGGCATGAGCGTAAAAACTAATCAGAACGTTTTTTTTTATATATTAAAAGGCGTAGGACTGCTTTGCTTTGAATTGAGGAGTTGGGCATTTTTTATGGATTTCAAGTATTCACCCTAGTCCCTGTCTCTGTTCACTAAGCTCCTTTTGTATGATTATATATTGTATGAAGAAAGAAAGAAGCTACTCACAGCTCTCGATCTCCAGTGTGCAGTTCTGTTCATCCAGCGGGTACCTCCTCAAGTCCATCATGCAGGCTGCAGTCGTGGTGATCCTGATGAGCAGAAGATTATTAGGATACAACAATAAATACGTACACATTAACCACACAAACATTAACATTTGCTGTAATATCGCCTGCCAAACAACATCCCTTAAAGGGACACTGTGCAGGAAATGGTCAAAATAGGTACTGCAATTATGCTGCTCATTGAAACTGGGCTGGCAATTGCCAAATTTCATCTTTACATGAAAGTGTTCTAAGTAATAAACAAATATTTTCTAGTATGGTCCAAGTAGAGTCATTTTTGCAGCTAAAAATGGCTATTTTTGGAAATTCAAAATGGCGGACCATGGAGAAGATCCCCCTTTTCATGTATGAAAAGCGCAATTTTCCCAGTCATAATGAATACTTTGAATTTGATGGTGGTGGTAAGTATTCATGAAAAAGGTAACATTAGTGAATAGGCAGCATGAATTCTGGAAATAAACAACTAAAATCTCACACAGTGTCCCTTTAACTCTGAACTGAATTAAATAATAGTAATATTGGTGGGCACTGTGGTGCAGCGCACTAAGCTCTCCACATTTGGGCTTACATCGCCCACGGGGACCCCGGTTCGAGTCCAGCTAGGGTCATTTCCTGGCCCTACCCCATCTCTCTCTCCCAACCATTTCCTGTCTACTCTCACACTGTCCTATAATAATAAAGCCCAAAAAGCCCACAAAAGAATACTTAAAATAACAATAATGATAATATCTATCAGAAAAAATTATATCTTAGTCAAGAGTGAAGTTGTCGGAAACTGTAGCGTATTCACTTTGCAACAAATATCTTTCTCTCACAAGTACAAGTCAATAAATCTGTTAAATGATTAAAATTCTCAATTCATTTTGCAAATATTGGTCTGTGTTGTTGAAAGAAATGATATAGATTAGCTTCTTAGAGTGCCAACAAGAAAGCCTGATCTCATTTACATTACATTTAGCTGAAGCTTACAGTTATTTTAGGTAGAGGATATTGGTTACAGTCCCTGGAGCAATGGGTTAGGTGCCTTGCTCAAGGGCACTTCAGCCATGGATGAACGTGCCGTTGTGGGTGGGATTTGACCCTGCAACCTTATGATCTGAAGGCAAGTGCTCTAACCAGTAAGCCATGGATGCCCCACATGGCATGCCCCATTGAGCCACCATGGATGTCTCCTCTGCCTGTGTCATTGAAACGCTGCCCCTTCTCAAATGACTGACGTGAGTTTCCTTCCGCTCATGTCAGATTACTGCCTGTTCAAGCCTTTGGGGGCGATACCCCACCACATCCCAGGAAGCTGTATAACGCTTTCACATTGAGAAGCTTCCTGTACCACAGTGCTTTATTTAGCTCAATATTGTAATTCTGTGGGCCTTGGTGCCCCCCAGGACATTTGGCGCCCAAGGCGACCTCCTAGTCTGCCTATGCCTAGCGCCGGCCCTGCATGCACTGAGCTACTGTCGGTAACTCCACGTAATCCCTCTAACATGGCTATAAATGGAGCTTGGAGGCTATTCTGGAACCAGCAGCACAAGACCTCCAAGGGTCGTACGATGAACACAAACCAGGAGTTCCCCACTGCCCTTTAGGCCTATATTGAAGGCGGCCACCTTTAACCCATTGTGTCCTGGAGCGACATATACGCTGCATTCAGGTTCTTGAGATTTGAGCTGTTTTTTTTTTTTTTTTTTTTTCATGTGGGTATGTTGGAGCTGTTTTTTTATGTGCTTCGGAGGCTGAGATATTGAGGTTTTAATAGGGAGAGGGCATCTTTTCCCAAAAAGGGCTCAGGCTAAAATGGGTTAAAACAGACCTCACCTTTTTCTAGACCCCCTGAATACAACTTAATTGTATTGCAAATGTAATTTCTAATATTCCTTTCCAAAATATGCCATATCTCATGTGAAGTTGTATAACATAAAAATTATATTGGGGGCTGGATAAAACAGCATCAATGGCCTCAAATGGCTCTCGAGACATAGGTTCCCCACCCCTTATATGATGAGCTCATCCCCACAGGACGGTGTGAAACCTGCACTGAGCTACTGCCCTTAAAGGGTATGCCACTATTTTGGGGCTTAATACAGTTAAAATCGTTGGCTGGGTTTATAAAGGTGGTAAAGTGTCTTATTTTCCATGTTAAGCGTTGTCTTGCTGTAAGACAAGTTA
>NC_085868.1:49694261-49706761 GCF_034702125.1 Engraulis encrasicolus | reverse complement strand
TTCCAAAAGTCACATTATATATTGGTAATGTGTATCATATCCTGTCAAGACAATTATTTGTGACCACAGCTTTTTTTTCAAAGATTTTGTACAAAAATGAATCCGTTAACTCCTAAAAATGTCTCTCTGTGTTTGAATGATTAATCCATTTTTGCCAAAGCCCTTTTTTGGGAAAGGGTGCCCTCTGCCTATTACTGTAAATTACAAATATCTCAGCCTCTGAGGCACAAACATGAACTAAGTTGCATTTATAAGCTGGGACCCTCTGATTTTGCATTAGAATGTGTTCATTCAACATTCTAACATACGCACATTTTTAATAAAAAAAAAAACACTCAAATCTCAAGAGCCACCTTATATGAATGTGTCCCCTGGCTAAAATGGGTTATAGACCTTAACACATCCTCTGAGATCGGGCAAGATGAAAAGGATACCGAGCTCTACAGTACATACGTAATGGAAAGCCGACAAGGGGGGACAAAGGGGTCAGTTGCCCAGGGAGATGGGGGCCCATAATTGGGTCCTCATTACATTGAATGTATTGGGTGGGGGGTCCTTTCAGATGACTTTGTCCTGGGCTCAGCCAAAGCTGTCAGCGGCCCTGCACACATACAGTGTGTTCCACACACATGGTGCAGCCGTACTCTACATAACAGTGTGCTCCACACACGTATCGTGCAGCACTCCCTCCTCCTACACCTCCCATCTCCATTGCACTCCCACCTCCTACACCTCCCGTCTCTTCTCCATTGCCCTCCCACCTCCTCCTCCACCTCCCTTCTCTTCTCCATTGCCCTCCCACCTCCTCCACCTCCCCTCTCCATTGCCCTCCCACCTCCTCCTCCACCTCCCTTCTCTTCTCCATTGCACCCCCTCCTCCTCCACCTCCCCTCTTCATTGCACTCCCACCTCTCACACCTCCCTTCTCCATTGCACTCCCACCTCCTACACCTCTCTTCTCCATTGCCCTCCCACCTCCTCCTCCACTTCGCTTCTCTTCTCCGTTGCCCTCCCACCTCCCTTCTCCATTGCACCCCCACCTCCTCCACCTCCACCCCCCCTCTCCATTGCATCCCCACCTCCTCCACCTCCATTCTCTTCTCCACTGACCTCCCTCCTCCTACACCTCCCTTTTCCACTGACCTCCCACCTCCTCCACCTCCCCTCTTCATTGCACTCCCACCTCCTCCACCTCCCCTCTTCATTGCACTCCCACCACCTCCTCCACCTCCCTTCTCCATTGCACTCCCACCTCCTCCACCTCCCTTCTCTTCTCCATTGCCCTCCCACCTCCTCCTCCCTTCTCTTCACCTCCCTTCTCCATTGCACCACCTCCTCCTCCAGCTCCCTTCTCTTCTCCATTGCACTCTCACCTCCCTTCTCTTCTCCATTGCCCTCCCACCTCCTACACCTCCACCTCCCCTTTCCATTGCACTCCCACCTCCTCCACCTCCCTTCTATTGCACACCCACCTCCTCCACCTCCCTTCTCCATTGAACTCCCACCTCCTCCACCTCCCTTCTCTTCTCCAATGAACTCCCTCCACCTCCTCCACCTCCCTTCTCCATTGCACCCCCACCTCCTCCACCTACCTTCTCTTCTCCATTGCCCTCCCACCTCCTCCACCTCCCTTCTCCATTGCACCCCCACCTCCTACACCTCCGCCTCCCTTCTCCAATGAACTCCCACCTCCTACACCTCCCTTCTCTTCTCCATTGCACCCCCACCTCCTCCACCTCCCTTCTCTTCTCCATTGCACCCCCACCTCCTCCTCCACCTCCCTTCTATTGCACACCCACCTCCTACACCTCCACCTCCCTTCTATTGCACACCCACCTCCTCCACCTCCCTTCTCCATTGAACTCCCACCTCCTCCACCTCCCTTCTATTGCACACCCACCTCCTACACCTCCCCTCTTCATTGCACTCCCACCTCTCTTCTCTCCTCCATCGCCCTCTTCCACTGGCGTAACGCAAGTACTTCAGCCCCCCCTGCAAGCTACCAAGAATGGGCCCCCGAACGAAAAAAATAGGACCTAATATCATGTGGAGGGGGTCCGTTTCTTCAAGTCAAGAGCCCATGTGCCCCCCCCCCCCCCCCTTGTGTGGGCCCCCCTGCCTCGCGGGGGCTGCGGGGGTATACTTTACGCCCCTGCCCTCTTCTCTTCTCTTCTCTTCTCCGTGTCTGGCGTCGTGGCGACCCCACTGCGCCTAATGACCCGTGTCAGAGTGGCTCTAATCTCGCACCCTGTCGCCTCTGTCCCCTGAGTCTAGCAGATGTTTCCCGTTACCCACAGCGCAGACAAGGGCCGCGTGTTTATGCACACGCTCCTTCAGGAACTCTCATTGTGTGTGTGTGTGTTTATGTGTGCGTGTGCGTGTCTGTGTGTCTGAGTGTGTGTGTGTGTGTGTGCGCATATGTGTGTGCATATGTGTGTGTGTGTGTGTGTGTGTGTGTGTGTGTGTGTGTGTGTGTGTGTGTGTGAGTGTGTGTATGTGTGTGTGTGTGTGTGTGTATGTGTGTGTGTGTGTATGTGTGTGTGTGTGTATGTGTGTGTGTGTGTGAGTGTGTGTCAGTGCTTATGCACTCGTGCACCACCGTGACAAGAGTGGTCATTAAAGACTTGTCTCAAGCCAGGCTGACATCCCTGGTTCAATTGTGTATAAAAACACAGCAATTCCATCCACTAATCCACAGTGATACCTGCAGTATATCAGTAGGCCTACATTGTATGACTTTGTTGATCAGTTTGTGCGGCCTTCTGTGGAACCATGAAGATGACCGGTATGTGCGCTGCTTCTAAAAGTGTCAAATGCATCATATCTGTGCTAGCTAATGCTAAAATTACCCTTTGGGGTTCGTTGTACGTGTCCAAACAGCGTGTGATGATAATGACCCGATATAATCTATACTCTCAATAGCCCAATTCAGCACCTGCCCCCTAAAATGTCACACCACTGATGCTGTTTACGAGGCGGGGACCACCTTGCAAGTGTCCAGGTGTGACCACACTGTGTAGTGTACCTACAAATACAGAGTTGCTTGACTACTGTAGAAACACCCTGCCACCTCCGCATCCATTTAGCCCACATCCATGGCCGTAACTACCATTGAGGACACAGAGGTCATGTCCTCTGTATTTTTTTCAGTAATGTAAAATGTATCTATGATGAAAATCGATACATGATCAACAATGATAAATTCAGTCTGTATATGCCACCCCCATTTATCCTGAAGGCAATGATTAATGAAAAAAACTGAAGAGTTTGACTGAAGTGTTTGAAGCATGCTAAATGTACAGTGTGCAGTAAAGCACACAGTATTTGACCTCTGTATTTGAAAATGTCTGGTTACAGCCCTGCCCCCATCAGCACCCTTCCTCCTCCTGATAGACCTACACTACACCCGCCCTCCCACTTCTATCTTTGTCTGTTTGCATGAGTACAGGAGAAAGATGAAAAGCACACCAACATGCCACACTTCCTGGTTTCTAACTGGTTTCCTTGGAAACAGGTGACTAAGGAACAGATTCCTCTACCAATGTTTCAGCAATTGCCTGCATGGCCCAGATGCTGTTGCCGATAATGTGAGGGCTTTCAAGATCTCCTTCATAAGATCATAAAGACCAGATACAGTATAGTGAATTCAGGTAAATTGGCCCACTTTCTTTTTGCATATATGCGCAAATGGCCAAAAGTAGGGCCCAATTTACCTGATTTCACCCCTCTATCTACAGCTCCGCCAGCATGTCTCTGAAATGGACACATGCCACTAGGTGCTGACGTTTTATGTAGATCCACTTAGCAAGATGTCAAACCACCAAAAAAAGAACCCACCTTAATTTACACTATGCTAAGCAGACAATTCTATCCAAAGCGACTTACAGTTATTTAGGTATAGAATATCAGTTACAGTCTCTGGAGCAAAACACAGGTTAGGTGCCATGCTCAAGGACACTTACTGTAGGTCATGGATGTGAATGTAGGAGACGATACGTACATTCTTGCTACTGGTTGAAAATTCAAACGTACATTCTCCCAGTTACAAAGACCAACTCCCGAATCATTTGGCCTCGTCTGCCAATAATAATTCATGCATATTCATAATATACAACTTAGTAAGAAAAGATTGAGCGTAAAAGCATTTCTAATCATGGCGGAATGAAGTGTACTGTAAAGTACCCGGATGACACCCTGAAACTGGCCATTTTTCAAAGTGTGGAGTTGGTGTGTTGGTGTTGGGTGAAGCCTGCTCCAACCTTTATACACTCAACGCCCACCATGTTTGTCAAGTAGTTACATGTCAGATCTATCAAACTGCTATTTCTCCTCCATAACAGCACAGTTTTGACTTGAAAGACAATCGCCACGTATACTATAAGAGACAGGGTTAACCAAAAAAGTGGTCAACACATCAAAGTGTTTTCCATGATGAATTCGATTTTGGTGGTTGGTAAACTCTGAAGACACACAGCAACTGTCATTTCCATTAAGTGTCAAAGACAGAATACAATTTGGACCGACACTTCACCCTCCCATTCTGCCTACTCTCTGAGGGCGGAAAGTGCTCTCTACCTAAGTACACAGTGCACAGTGTGGCGTTTGGAACGCACCACAGGTCATATTCCAATCCCACCCCTATCTCTCTCCCACTCATCTCCTGTGCCATTCCCAAACCTTCCTATCACAAAAAAAGACAAAAAGCGCCCCTAAAAACACACATATATATAAATTAGGGCTGTAATGGTAACACTTTATTTTAGGGATACATCTATTAGCACTAATACATACAATGTCTCTGTATAAGTAACTTGTAAGGTATGTACAAAGCAAAATCAAACATTTGTTAGGCATGTATTCGCAAATGTCTTTTTAATGCACAATAAGGGATTTATTTCCAATTTATCCTTTGTAAGGACGTAGTAGGCCTTAGCGTTTGCTTAGTACATGCCTTAAAAGTTACTTATGCAGGCGTTAACATTGTATGTATTAGTGCTAATAGATGGATCCCTAAAATAAAATGTTACCGCTGTAACAATACACTCAACTCACAATTCGGTTTGTATCACGATCTTTGACCTACGGTTCGATACACCCCACGATTTCTCAGTTGCCAACATTATAAAATAAAAGTATGAATACAAACTATGATAGTTTATAGGTAGAAGAGGTTACAAGAGGTTACTAATAATTTGAAAAAGTGTAAATATAACAATGATGATGAGTTGAAGCCTCATATTATGTGATTGTTTTCTTGACTGATGGGTACTGCCTCCTTGTATCGCGATACAGTATCGTGACTCTGTGTATCATGATTTCTCGGTTCGATACAATATCGTTACAGCCCTAATAAAAATAGAATAATTAATAATGGGAAAATACATTTCTCCTTGTTGAGATGCCCAAGAACAGACGCATGTTTGTTTGGCAGATGCTGCGTGGCGCTGAGCGGTCTACCTCCGTGTATTTGTGTATTCCTCCTGCATGCTTGGAGAAGACCTGAAGTCATTATGCCTGAAGATCTGAGAGGAGATGTGTTTCTCTCTCTCACCCCAGAACGCAAAGGGGGAGACGGAGAACAGGAAGAGGAGGGAGGGAGGGAGGGGAGTTTGTATGTGTGTGTGTGTGTGTGTGTGTGTGTGTGTGTGTGTGTGTGTGTGTGTGTGTGTGTGTGTGTGTGTGTGTGTGTGTGTGTGTGCATGTGTGAAAAAGAGAGCGAGAGAGAGAGAGAGAGAGAGAGCGCGCGAGAGGGAGAGAGAAAGAGAGAGAGAGCGCGCGCATGCGAGAGAGAGAGAGAGAGAGAGTGAAAGAGAGAGAGAGAGAGATAGAGAGAGAGAAATAACTATTTTGTTTTTGCTTTGGTTTTGGAACCCTTATCTTCAAATTGCTCGATCAAGCTGTCAATTTTTTTAAAAGAGTGCAGCTAACCAGCCAAGAGGCCTGTGTTAACTCTTGGGCTTACATCTAAAAACAAATTGCTGCTTTTGGAGTATGAACCAAACATGAAAGGTTTTTCTAGTCTTTCATCCCCTTGTGGCATGCTTTTTAAAGCAAAAAAGATATTGATAAAGAACATGCGTACACATAATAACTACACATTCCAGCAAATAAGCAGACATCACCAGTGATAACTTCATGGTCACCAGTGACAGTCACAAGTATCAACTTGACTTTGTGCATTGCTGGAACGCATATGCCTCCTATTCGTTTTGTTTTTAACAAGTTATAGTTTCAGCACCATGGACAGCAGCCAATAGAGACGGTTGGACGTTAGGGAGAGAGAGAGAGAGAGAGAGAGAGAGAGAGAGAGAGAGAGAGAGAGAGAGAGAGAGAGAGAGATGTGACAGACTGAACCACTTATTGCCCCTATCTTATCACCACAGTTCAAATTAATGAGAAAGTCCAATATCTATCCATCCTTTCATTACATAGTAAGCAGAGAGAGAGAGAGAGAGAGAGAGAGAGAGAGAGAGAGAGAGAGAGAGAGAGAGAGAGAGAGACGACCCAACTAAAACTATTCAAAAGTCCCCTACTTCATGGTGCCCCCATCTCTTGCTAAATAAGATGTGTGTGTGTGAGGGGCGCCATACATACCATGTTGACCTCGGAGACCATGTCTATGCTCGCCACATCGATGCTCATCCCAACAGCAACCGGTGCACCTACACATAACAAGGCGCAGATTTCAGATGCGTTGCATTTAATTTGACAACGTAGGTAGCATATCCCATGGCTAAAATGGTTAATTTGAACGTGTTAACCTTCGTGTTTTGCATAAAAAGTACCCTGCGAGAAATGGATTAATGGATCACTCCATTTGAAATCTAAAAGCAATTCACTGGTGAATTTAACAAAAAAGGGAAGGGAACAAAATATATACATAAAAGGTTGGACTTACCGCCAAAGTCTGGTCGAAGGCGAATATCATACCCCTTCAGCAGTCTATCCACCGTCTCTTTGACAAACGACATATTGCCAGGCTCGTTTGCGCTATGAAACAAACACAAGGTCTGTTATTCCCGCGAAAAATGTAGCCTACCTCTATCCCCTCACCGCACCAACCAAAATACTCACCTGTGCGCGCAACACACAAACATTATAACAACTGGCAAAGAAAGTACACCAAAGCATCTTGATTTCGGATTCCCCGGCATTCCTCGTTGGTTCTCGGCAAAAGCGTACATCTAAGTGAATTTGTCACTGGCGCGAAATCTGGTGGTGATCTAACGCTCACTGCATTCCGTGGACAAGAGGCATCATGAAGGGAAGAGTCGACGATCGTTCAAATGCGTCGAAAAAAATGGTCAGTCATTAGGCATCACCTCGGATTTGCCTTCGTTGTTCAATGTGCGTTTGTTTTTCCAACACTGAGAAGACACTGGTGCATCATACCGTGCAAATATATGACTGATAACAGCAAAAAAAAGTATGTGTTGCGGGTCGCAACCCAAGTAAACACTTCACAGTCCTCTCTCTGGCGTCATGTTTACCTCCATTCACAGCTCCACGTTAACGTTAGTCAATGCAAAAAGGACGCTTGGCTTGGCGCTTGACTCTTGGCATAAGAAAGCAGTGGAAATAAATTAATCACGTGTCTATTGATGTCCCAGGGAGCATTATTGTTTTCCCAGCCCCTTCCGCGTGAGAGTGATATATTATGACCTGGTGTAGTCGATAGATTTCGGGTAGGCTATTCCAATTCAAGGCAAAGGGAATCCGTATGCTATAATTTATACAGTCACGTGACCTAACAGTCCTAAGGTAGGAGTGATTGGTGGATAGTTTTGATTGATGACGGAAAGTTCACTGATGTAAGAGCGTCAAAAGTACAAAATAACCCTATCAACCTCAAGCACAGCTATGTGTGTAGCTCAACTGAACTTCTGTACGGCATGTCACCTAGAAATGTCAAACCCCTGCAGCGCATGGGGCGCCGATGACACCAGTGCGCCAGTGGATTGGCCAAACAGACAACAGTTCTACATTGCCTAAATGGTTGTGGTAGACTTCAACACACATTTGTATAAGAAGAACACCACACTGTTTGGTAAACTAACTTTCAATTTAACAAAAATCCAAGAATTCTTGTGGGTAGAATATAGCCCACGTAGCCTACTCACCTTGTGTCGTAAATGGCATAGAGCTTCTTGTTTCCATCAACTGCATTCCTGCAACAAAAAAGAAAGAAAAGACAAGGGTTTAATAACATGGGCCTATTAAATGTGTTCATACTGAGTTAAATGAAATGGCGGTAGAAATAATGAGCAGTCTCTTACAACAAGTTTGTGTCTGTAGTCTTAAAGTTTATTTTAAGGAATGGCTATTCGCTTACAATTGCTGTACCTGAGATTCAACACCTCAAATAGGCTCAGTTCTGTTTTTGTTGGACTTATTGATTTAATGTTGGGAAAATGTTGGATTAGAGGTCCCTCTTATGGCGGTCTTAAAAACTTCTTTTCACACGTCCCCAAACACAGTCTTTTTTGTTCCCTTGTTTTCCCTCATAGAAACCAATCTCCAATAAAACATTAGTTCACATAAAAACATATTGGAAGAAGACCCCTGTCGGTTTTTAATGTAGGCTATTATTTTTCCAAGGTTTTACGCGTGGGAAAATTCAACCATCCCCAGTTGGATGCTCTTATTACGCATACTTTTAACCAAAGACAGGGCCAGTAGGTCTTATTTAATGACAAAATATTCCAGTTGTAGTCTGATTTTCAAGTCTCTTCTAATGTTGTCTCCTTATATGACATGATAATAACAAAGGTATTCAGCTGATTCTTCTCTTCCCGTCACGCGCTGTTCCGGGGGAGTAAAGCTGACGAATTCCCAAAGTGGGGGAATGCTAAGTAAGCAGAAATGACGTCGGGATGAAGATGTAGGCGTTTTGAAACTATTTTATCGGATTCTGGGGATATAAGCATTCTTTCCCCTTGAATTGGACAGACCGCCCTGCCCTTCAACTCGTAAAATGCCTCCCTAAGGACTTAATTATGGCTTACGAGGCGTTGTGACGTCCCACGCTTTGAAACATATTACTAGCCACAGCATAATGCATAGTGAGAGTTGGGTGGTGGGATAACAAGAAGGACCGGATCAGCACTGGAGGCTACGCTTTTGCAGAACGAACACTACATGGCAAAGAGAACCGCTGGGGGGACAGAGGCGCAGTACATCGCCTAATAGGCCTACCGAAGGTGAGAAGGGGGAAAGTCTGTTCCGTGGAAAGGGCGGGCTGCCCGCTGTGACAGCACTGGACAGCGCAACTTCCAATCAAGGGTATGCTAGACAATGTCTCTCCAGTGAATGCCTAGTTGATCGTTTTGGAGAATGCGTAGCAGGGAAGACCCACGTATCACCCGCTGTAAGTTCGCAATCATTGTTCGATTGACCTGGAACGAACAATACAAGTCCTACAGGAAAAGGTGAAGCGCGGACAGCCTCTCCGTATCGGCGACCTACCTATACTCTCTCAGTGCTGCGGATTTTGTACCTCTCCTCCTCAATGGCAAACATCTGGAGCCGGTAGCAATGGCACGAACCCACTCAGGTATGCCTGCCTCTGCGTTAGAGATTTAAGGTAGCCTATGTAAAAAAAAATAATAATACAAAAAACCGCTGCACAGCAGCGCACACGCCTCCATTGCCTCTGTGTTGGCTTGATTTCACCAACGGGCAAAAGAGACATTGTTCTAGACACAGTCTGCCTGTGAAACCAGACGCAGTGGAGCGTAGTAGAATGCTGCAAACACTTGCAGCAACCGGGGGCTTTTTTCACCCTAGCCTGCTGCAATAGGCTCACAGACAGATTTGAAAGAAATCAGTCAAGGACAGTTGCATTGATAGATACCGAACAGAAGGTACGCATTTGCTGTGCTGGGCTGTTGAGGACCATCTGTTAAGATGTTGCATCTGGAGGTCGCTTAGATAGGCTATATAATTTTCGGTCTCATCGGCGGAGGCTATGGACCTACGAAGGTGCTGAAAGGGGGGGTAGAGCCGAGCCTATCTGATCAGACTTGTGGTAAGGATCGTATCAGCCAGCCAGCACTCCATACTTAATTGTGTGCGGGTCCTGGAAATGCTGCATGTTGTATAAAAAGCTTTTTGGAAATGGCAGAAAAGGCTACCTCTTTACTCTTCTAAGTATGGGTGAATCTTTAATAATAGGCCTAATAATAATAATAATAATAATAGTAGTAATAATAATAATAATGTACAGCAAGATGAAGCATGTGTCGTGAACATGAACCAATGCTCTGGTTTCCCTGTTTTAGGGCAAGCGGAGGGGATGGGCTGCATCTTTTCACCGCGGCGCATCCTGGCGTTTCTGCTGCTGCTGTTCGTCACCTGCCAGCCGAGGTACAGTACAGTAGGCTGAAATCAAACTTTTCTCTCGACGTCCGCTCTGTCTCATCCTTACGTTACGTTGAATCACCACTCTATCTTGATCAGGTTGCAGCATATATACTGTAAATTGCTCACTGGACGAGCTTGGCCTAAAATAAACTTTTGGATGACCAATGCTCATTCCAGATGCAAGTCGGTGTTGGTGTTACTACTCCCACCATCATACTAACACCATACCATACATTATAATCCCATACCATACCATACTATAACCTGCCATTTATAAAGCATGATTTGTTCTCTGTGTATGGCCTGCATTTTAACACCACATGCGTATATGTGTTTGCAGTTACTCTAATACTACAGAGGCACCCCTGAAGGGGACGGAAGCCGACAACAACATCACCATTTTTACACGGATATTAGATGGACTCCTGGACGGCTATGATAACCGGCTGCGGCCAGGTCTGGGAGGTAAGCTGAATATACATTCATAACAGTGGTGTAGTCTACTTTTTTTGAGGTGGGTATACTCAAAGGTGTAGGTTTGGTTCGAAAAGTGGTGGGGACATTTCAATGGCAAGTTGTCCGGATATGCTGGTTTTGCATTATATTTGTGAAAGAGAGGTGGGGACAAGCTAGGTTTATCTGAAAAGTGGTATGGACATGTGTGTGTGTGTCCCCCCCCCTAAAATTACTCCCATGTGTATACTGTATATTTGAGCATTGTTTGTGCTGGGTATACTGTGCTATTCTAAATACTGAATCAATCAATTGTAGGTGGGTACACTGAAATCTCTGACATTTTCAGGTGCGTATACTTGGCTATACCTGCGTTACACGTAGACTACACGGTAACACTTTATTTTAGAGATACATCTATTAGCACTAATACATACAATGTGCCTGTATAAGTAACTTATAAGGCATGTACAAAGCATTTATTTGCAAATGTCTTGTTCATGCACAATAAGGGATTTATTACCAATTTAACCTTAGTAAGGACCTAGTAGGCCTTAGCGTTTGCTTACATGCCTTGCAATTTACTTATGCAGACATTAACATTGTATGTATTAGTGCTAATAGATGTGTCCCTAAAATAAAGTGTTACTGACTACACTACTGATACATAATAGTGGAAGATATAGAAACTGTGGCATGCTTTGTTGCACTATTTGTAAATGATGCCTCCTGTTATTGGCTCAAATAGGCCTACATAACTGGGTCAATATATCATAGCCTTGCTGACAAGGTTTGTGTGTGTGTGTGTGTGTGTGTGTGTGTGTGTGTGTGTGTGTGTGTGTGTGTGTGTGTGTGTGTGTGTGTGTGTGCGTGCGTGCATGCGTGTGTTTGTGTGTGTGTGTGTGTGTGTGTGCGTGCGCTGTATGTTATGTGCAAGTGCATATGAATTTGTCAGTCTAGGTATGTTAGCATGTGTGTGTGTGTATGTGTGAGGTTTTCTGCATGTGTACAGTAAGTGTGTTGACGATGGTTGGGGGTGGGGCAAACCTCTGTCCTTGGGTCTGTGCATGCCTCAGCGTGTGTGTGTGCTTGTGTGTGTGTGCGTGTGCGTGCGTGCGTGCGTGTGTGTGTGTGTGTGTGTGTGTGTGTGCATGTGTGTGTTTGTGTGTGTGTCTGTGTGTTTGTGTTTGTGTGTGCGTGTGTGTGCTTGTGTGTGTGTGCCTGTGCGTGCGTGCGTGCGTGCGTGCTTGCGTGCGCGCGTGCGTACGTCCGTCCGCGCGCGCGTGTGTGTGTGTGTGTGTGTGTGTGTGTGTGTGTGTGTGTGCACTCATGCGTGTATGTTCACCAAATGGTGTCATCATCTCCACATGTTTGCAGCTTCACACACCTGGGTTTAAAAATGTTTCCAAATCCCATAGAGTTAGCACAGCACAGAGCACAGCACAGCACAGCACAGCACAGCACACAGCACACAGCACACAGCACACAGCACAGCACACAGCACAGCACAGCACAGCACAGCACAGCACAGCACAGCACAGCACAGCTCAGCACAGCACAGCACAGCTCAGCACAGCACAGCACAGCACAGTACAGCACAGCACAGCACAGAGCAGCACGGCACAGCACAGCACACAGCACAGTCATCCAGCTGCCCCCCGTCCCATCCTGGGACATACAATTAG
>NC_085868.1:49664261-49689261 GCF_034702125.1 Engraulis encrasicolus | reverse complement strand
GCTTAGCAACTGGAGCAACACACGTTTTGGACCTAGTCTATTCTCAATCTCTCCAGTAGCTACTGTTGTAAATGTTATACATTTTCGCCCTACAATATACATTTTTCACACAACAATTGTGTGCGCCTCCTTTTTTTATTGTCTCAAGTGATTACTACTTTTTGGGAGTGGAGTGGACGCACCAAGCAATACACGTGTTTAAAGTGTAGGCGTAGACGCCGACCTTGTTGGTTTTTGTCATCCCTGTACTGATCAGGCAACAACGTAGCCCAGTAAGGCACGCCGTACCACCACTGGCACGCTGGGATAGTCGTTGAAAAGTTAATTACCGATAGCACTACTCCACTGTGACACAACACAGGGCCTTTAGTAATGCATTATCAGGGACGGATCATGACTCCATGGGCCCCTGGGCCAGACAACAAGAAAGGGCCCCCTCCAGATGTTAGAGACCCTATATTGTTGGGCATTCAGGTGTTTTCCCCCTGAAAATATGTGAAAATAGAGTTGTTAAAAGTGTGATTTTACACAACATGAGAAAGGAAATTTAGAGGATTGGGCTTCAGGGCCCTCTGGACTCTTGGGCCCCTGGGCCTGGGCCCGGTAGGCCCTTGCAGTAATCCATCCTTGTGCATTATGACTCGGTCATTGCCATTCTTGTAACAGCAAATTCACAATGCTGTGTTTTAACTGGTTAAATATCAGTTTCTACTGATGATCAATTCAAAGCTAACTATAGTATGAAATATACAATGGAATATTGAGCTGATTTAGTGTTACACTGTACTGTATGTCCCGTCCTAAAAGCACATTGTTGTCCCCCTATCTATCATTTTGGTCTAGAACCAATACTGCATAGTGTCTCCCCCTTCCCCTTCCCTTTTCCCTTCCCTTTTCTGTTCTCCTATATCCTTTCTCATTGTGGCTTTATTGTAGCTGAAGAAACTAATTACAGCGAGTTGTCAGCCTTTACTGTACAGTGCACGGTGTGGCTCAGCTGATGCTGAAGTGAGCTGTTTTTTCTGTGCTTCATGAGAAACATAATAAATATTCCAGATATGTGTTCGTTCAGCAGTCTTCGCAACTCTGCTGTGCTGTGCTGTGTGCGTAGGTTTAACCTGTGAGGGAGTGGCAGGGGAATTGAACCCATCACCTTGATGTTCGCACCTTGCCCTCTTTCCCTCCCACTTCCCCTTCCCCCTTCCCCCTTCGCCGCTGACTGGCCAGAACAGAGCACTGCGTTTGTGATTGGGAGATTGTGTTGTCGCAGCGAAATAGGAAACAGAAATATGAAACATGGGGACACAAAGCTATGAAACCGTCTTATTGAGAGAAACTTCAGTTCGACCTTGAGTGCTTCCTGGGAATATCCGATATTATGCACTTAATATAGAGCAGCAAAACTATATTCAGACCTACACAAAAGCTAGCTGTCTGTCAGTGAATATTGTGGAATTGTGTTCTGCGAGGAGCTAATTCTCTTACTTCACACTGAAATGAAGGATTGTGTCTTGTCCATAGTGTCATCCTAATATCTGATCATAAAATCTAATCAAAATGAAGTTACAATAGCACAAAAATATATAACACTGTATTTACAATGCACAATACAATACAATACTTCATATTGTGTGACGGGGAGAGATTTTTTTTCTAGCGGTATCTGGGCAAAGAAACACAGGCCTTGGTGCTGAAAGATATTATTATTTCATGAGCTCCACGGCGCATATCATAATATCTATGTACCGTTCCAGCTGCAGTTCAAATCGAAGAGCACCGAGAATCCAACACACAATTCATCAAATAGGCCTACCTCGGCATGAAACATATGTAGGATTGTTTTATGCATGACATACTCAGGAATATCAAAGACAATAAGGACGATGCTGCACACTCTGCTCCATGTTTTTAATTTTGATGTGACGTTTCGGCCGTCTGCCCTCCTTCATTTCAAAATTAAAACCTGGAGCAGAGTGTGCGGAATTCTCTTTATTTGTTTTTTACATTTGTACTATACACAAAAAGCCAGCACCTCAAGAAAGACCTTATTGGTGTTCGATACCTTTCTTTCTCTAAGATACTCAGGAATATCAACACCTTATGACAGATTATCAAGTCTTTTTTTCATAGGCTCATGATGTGCACTGTTCTGACGGTGGAAGACTTCACTGCCATAGCACTACACTCTTGACATGCTACACAGAGTCTTTAGGAGTAATACATTTCGTCTTGGTCATTGCCAACAGGATTTGTATAACAGGGGTCATGTTACAAAGCATTAAAGTGATACTGTCCCATTTTTTGGAAATAAGCTTATTTTACACCTCCCCTTGAGTTAAATAATAGGGTTTTACCATTCTCCTGTACTTTCAACCATTCTCTGAGTATGGCAGTGCAAATTTTACCTCCATGCTAGCAGTTAACATTGAGTCCTATGAGACCAGCTGGCAGCTAACTGGTCTCATAGGACTCAATGTTAACTGCTAGCTTGGAGGTAAAATTTGCACTGCCATACCCAGAGAATGGTTGAAAGTACAGGAGAACGACGAAACCCTATTATTTAACTCAAGGGGAGGTGTAAAATAAGTTTATTTCCAAAAATGGGACACTATCACTTTAACTGCTGTGTGATGCCAGCAAGGCTCTAAATTAACTTTTTTCATCACCAGCCAAAATGTCTAGAAGATGTATATCGTACTCGCCAAACACACACACACACTAATGGGTCAAAGTGGCTGGTAAGTTTTCTTTTCTACCAGCCAAATTCAATTTTCACCATTATTTGGCTGGTTGGCAGGTGTTAATACTATAGAGCCTTGGATGCCAGCATTCATGGCAAAGCAGTAGGCCAACTATTATCCGGAAAGAAGAGATTATTTTAAATTAAATGACATTACATTTACCAGAACACAACATTACATTTACAAAACAGGGGTGGGGAACCTATGTTTTTATCCGACTCCCGGCATACTTTTAATGTTTTGCAGCTTCACATGAGACATGACATATTTTGTAAATCTTAGAAATGACATTTGCAATACAATTAAATTATATTCAGGAGACCTACAGAAGGTGGGGTCTGTTTCAAAGGTAGCTGCCTTCTATATAGGTCTAAAGTGCAAGGGGAAATCCTGATTTGTGTTCCTAGTACGACCCTTAGAGGAATTTGAAGTGGCCCTTTGAATGAAAAAGGTTCCCCACCCCTGTCTTAAAAGCAATTTACAAAAGATAGGCGTGCATTCTACATCGCTGTCACATTGGAGTTTGTAGGTGTTTCACCCAGCCCACGAGGTCTGAAGCGTTAGAAGGTTTTTTGCTGATTTAAAGCAAGTGGATGGACGGGCCTAGATGTGTGTGTGTGTGTGTGTGTGTGTGTGTGTGTGTGTGTGTGTGTGTGTGTGTGTGTGTGTGTGTGTGTGTGTGTGTGTGTGTGTGTGTGTGTGTGTGTGTGTGTGTGTGTGTGTGTGTGTGCGTGTGCCTGTGCGTGTGTGTGTGTGTGTGCCGTGCTCTGCAGGAGCTGACCGGGCCGTATTGCTCAGGGGGGGATGGGAGGAGGGTTTGTGGGATGCAGGGCCGCTGATAGCTTTACCCAGGCCCGGGACAAAGTAATTCAGAAGGGCCACAATCACATTGCAATGATGACCCAATTCTGGGGTTCCTTTCTCCCTGGGCCCGGGACAGCTAACTTACCCCATCACCAGCTAACCCCCTAACCTCCCCCATTTTTCTCCCTGGGCCCTGGAAAACTAACCCCATCCCCCCCAAATTTCTCCCTGGGCCCGGGACAACTAACCCCATTGCTCCCCCAACCCCCGTTGGCATCCCTAGTGGCTTGCCGTTGAACCTGAGCCCTGTGTGTGTAATCGATAGCTCATAGAGAGCTCAGATTGACAGTGGCAGTAAACCAATTACAAATAACCTGGCCGGCCACAGCACAGCGCAGCACGCGCGGCGCTCGCTCTTAATCATCCACAGAATTGCCGCGCTAATGAGAAATGGAGAGGAAAAGGGATACGGCAATAGCTAGCGTCATTGGTGGCTAAGAGAGAAAAGGGAGACGGCAATAGCTAGCGTCATTGGTAGCTAAGAGAGAAAAAGGATACGGTTTAGTGTGGCCAACTGTCCAGGTTTTTCCTGATTGTCCCGGATTGTAATGGTCTGTCCAGGGGGAAAAAAATATTTCCTGAACACTGAATGAAGGATACCATTGTGTATAAGCAAAAAGGTTGACTGAATTTGAAAGTTTTTTTTTTGTCAGACAGAGGTGGCAACCCTAGATGCGGTGCTAGCTAGCGTCAGTGGTGGCTAAGAGAAAAAAGGGATACAGACCTAGCGCCCTTACACACCCCTGCCCTGCCGCACACAGATACACTCACATCCACACACACACCCACACACACCCACACACACATCATTATCCTGATCAAGATGCACAGACACGCACGCACGCACGCACACACACACACACAGACACACACACAGACACACACACAGACACACACACACACACACACACACACACACACACACACACACACACACACACACACACACACACACACACACACACACATATTCACACATTCACTCATTTACAATTGCTGTGCTGTCTATGCGGCTCTGACCCCCCTCAAAGGGAGTTCCCATTCTGGGCAGTGAGTCAGGATATGAACTCTGGCGTAGGGACCGGGTGGGTAGGCTTACTATCAGGGCCGCTGACAGCTGTTGCCGGGCCCGGGACAAAGTCATTTGAAAGGGCCCCTAATCCAAATACATACAATCAGGGCCCTAAATTAACTTTTTCGTCACCAGCCAAAATGGCCAGTAGATGTTAATCTCACCAGCCAAACACACACTCACCAATGGGACAAAGTGGCTAGTCGGCTGGTATTAATTTAGAGCAGTGTTTCCCAACCTTTTTTGTCTTGTGTACCCTTAAGCCTTTTCGTTGTGCCATGAGTACCCCCTAAGTCAAGTTCTATCACTTTCTCCATCCCAATGTAACTAAGCTCCATATATTTGCTAAAATTTCATTTTACCCCCTGCAGTGTGCTCGCATACCCCTAGTGGTACACGTACCCCTGGTTGGGAAACACAGATTTAGAGCCCTGCATACAATGTAATTGAGGATCCAATTCTGGGCCCCCTCTCTCTCCCTGGGCCCGGGACAACTGACCCCCTTGCCCCCACCCTATCAGCTTCCCTGCTCACTATTATGACATGCACCATGTTTCAGCAGCCGCGGACAATAAAGATCAAGAGGATTTACTTGTAGGCAACTGGACTCCTCTCATCGGCCCATCTGTCAGACTCTATCACGCTCTACAGTGCAGTATGTAATTCGGATGTGGACTCGCTGGACTCAGAACTGACTATGTTTGACAGATGAGCAGACGAAACGTTTACTTTTCAAGTCCATTTGCCTCCAACTTAAACTCTGATGGCTAAGGTGACCTGGATGGGGGAGGGGCTGTGGTGTAGCGCTGCCCTACAAAGGCAAAGTGCAGTAATTGAGGAGTTCAGATGCAAAAACCCCTAACTCCATTTCTGAAGACCTGCACTTCTATATTTTTAGAGAACCCCGTTGTTGGTTTGGTTTACATTCATGTACTTGATAATACAATAAAAAGTAAAATTACATAACTAAAATTAAAATATTGACAATTTTGATAGCTTTGTATTAAATAAAAATGAATTAAGATTATTTTCTGAACTGGCACTTAGGGGGTTTTGCATCTGAACTCTTCAATTGATGCTAGTAGTTGATACTTGAATCCTGATTTTTTTTCCTTGGACTATGCATTTGGCACCTGGACATTTTGGGCACCTGGACATTTTGAGCACTTTTCCAGTTTGTGTGCACGTGTGTGTGTGTGTATGTGTGTATGTGTGTGTGTGTGTGTGTGTGTGTGTGTGTGTGTGTGTGTGTGTGTGTGTGTGTGTGTGTGTGTGTGTGTGTGTGTGAGAGAGAGAGAGAGAGAGAGAGAGAGAGAGAGAGAGAGAGAGAGAGAGAGAGACAGAGAGAGAGAGATCTGACTTTGTGAATATATGTATGGTGAATAGTGCAATGTGTGTAATGTCTTTGTGTCTTCTTCCGCATTTATGTATGCTACTGGACACTTTAATTTCTCTCGGGATTAATAAATAATACTCTACTCTACTCTACTCTACTCTAACTTCATATTTTGCCAAAGTCGATTTTAAAGGTGCACTGTGTAATATTTTTTAGTTGTTCCAGAATTCATGCTGTCCATTCACAAATGTCCCCGATTTCATGGATACATACCACCACCATCAAATTCTAAGTATTCATTATGACTGGGAAAATTGCACTTTCCATACATGAAAAGGGAGATCTTCTCCATTGTCCGCCATTTTGAATTTCCAGAAATAGACATTTCTTAGCAGCAAAACCTACTGTACTTTGGTCATACTAGTAAATATTAGTTCATTATCTATATTATTGAAAAGATAAAATATGGCAGTAGACAGCACAGTTTCAATGAGCAGCATAGTTGCAATACCTATGCTGGCCACCATCCTATGCAGTGCACCTTTAAACTGAAAATGGTCTTTATTACACTTCCTCTATCTTGTGACAAATCCTTATGGTCCAAATGTGTCCCGTTTTAGAGATATTGCTATGTCCAGTTCACAGTAACTACAATATCCAGCCTAATACCAAGGCTTTGAAGCCATTTCTCTGTTTCAGTGCTACCGTAGTTACTGGGTCAAAGACGTCTTTGTCATTCAGTGTTACGGATACCTTCCGCCGACTGTAACTGCAAAAAAACATGATTTTTGTAATTGTTTCAAGTGAATGGATGACAGCCAAGGCTTTCATGACTTCCCTGTAACAATAAATAAATAAATAGAATCATATGTTTTACAGTTACAGTCAGTACAGTCTCTCTCTCTCTCTTTCTCTCTCTCTCTCTCTCTCTCTCATTGGGGGGCATTATTCTATTTCATTTTTAGATGCCTCCTAGTATCTCTATAAGAGAGTATGTCCGTCCATCTGTCGGTCTGTCTGTCTGTCTGTCTGTCTGTCTGTCTGTCTGTCTGTCTGTCTGTCTGTCTGTCTGTCTGTCTGTCTGTCGGTCTGAAACGCATTCTTTAAATTGTCATTCTTCATTCTACATTCTACAAGGCGACAGTGCATAGACGGACGCATCTTTGTCCGCCTGTCGGACTTGTTTAATACTAAGAGGGGTGTTGGCAGGCTTAAGATGAGGTCAAGGGGGTGTTGGAAGGCTTATGATGAGGTCCAGGGGGGCGTTTATTCAAAAAATGTTGGGAAACACCTAATTTTCTCCTGGGCAGTGTGTTGACCTTGGTAAATGGTAAATAGAGAGGAGCGGAGGAGTGAGGGGGCAGAAGGAACAATTAACAATGCAAGAGTGGTAGAGAGAACGTGTACAGCAGTGGTACACAAACTGGGGGTTGGGACCCTTGGGGAGTGGGGGTTGGGGGTAGGGATGTTAACCGGTAACCGGTTAACCGATAGTCGACCGGATCAACGATAACCGGTTACATTTTCTGCCACCGGTTAACCGGTAATAATAATTATATAATAATAAATTCCTCCCAAAAAGCCCCCAAAAACTATAATTTTGAGGTTTTGGTACGATAATTCAGCATTTTCCATCTGGCGACACTGGCTGGACATGACAGGTCCTGTCTGAGCAGCAAAAAGAAAGGCTTATGTGAAAAATAAAATTTAAAAAATTCCGTGCTGTGCCCATCAGGACACGAACTTTATATCATTTAAGGTTGCCAGTTAACCGGTTAACCACCGGTTAACCACCGGTTAATGAGTCTCAGTAACCGGTAAAGATATTTTAAAATTTTCGCCATCCCTAGTTGGGGGGGGTGCAGAGGTACTGAAGGGGGGTCACGGACAAAAGGGACAATGCATAAAAAAGGGAAATCCACAGGCTAACAGCTAATATAATTCTATTATTTTGTTAGCAACAGTATTCACTTATAAACAGATGTATTGTTATTTTAGCATAGGTAGTGTTTTTTGTCCAGTAGTATCGCTAGATTTTGTAATAATGCTAGAAATCCATTGCTCGGCTAAGCTTGGGAACCACTATTATACAGCAGAGATGGTCAAACTCAGGCCTGGGGGCCACATGCGGCCCGCTGAGCTTTTTTTCTTGTCACAAGTTGCCTGCGAAATTTGGCCCCTTTGTCACTATTGTCAACCCAATGTAGCCAAAATAATTGCCCACCCCTGTGCTCAGTATCACGGAAATGATAAAGTGCACAGCGTCATATATGCATCTATGGTACAGCAACCTCCTGAGGTTAGACGAGAGGAGCAAGGGAAGGCCAGAATGCCACCAGCCAGCTACAGTAGACTTCTATGGGGAGAGAGAGAACTAGCATAGCTGCTGTTGGGAGAGAGAGAACTAGCCTAGCCGCTGTGGGGAGAGAACTAGCCTAGCTGCTGTGGGGAGAGAACTAGCCTAGCCGCTGTGTCCACTGTGAGTGGAAGATGAAAAAGATGTGTTGTTTTTACCCCCCAACTCCCCTACCCCGCAAAACCACAACCCCCACGTGCACCATGCCAAGAAACCAAACATCATCCCTACTGTACATCCAGCCCCCCCCCCCCCACACCGACTCGTCCCCCACACCCCACCCCCCCCCCCCCCCCACAAGCCCCAAAACACCACCTTTTTTCTACCAGCCACATTCATTTTCCCTTTTTTTCTTCCACACACACAGTCTTTCTGAAAGGACATTTCTTTCAGTGCGTGCACTCAATCAGTACTGTTGTTTGGCTGTGTTGCCACAGGAAGGCACTGTTCCCAAACCAGCCTCTCAAATGTCAGCCTGCCTGCTGCAGCCTTATATCGCCTTAATCCCCAAGTACATTTACTAAGACGACTGTGTGTGCAGTGTGTGTGTGTGTGTGTGTGTGTGTGTGTGTGTGTGTGTGTGTGTGTGTGTGTGTGTGTGTGTGTGTGTGTGTGTGTTCTGGTGTGTGTGTGTGTGTGTGTGTGTGTGTGTGTGTGTGTGTGTGTGTGTGTGTGTGTGTGTGTGTGTGTGTGTGTGTGTGTGTGTGTGTGTGTGTTCTGGTGTGTGTGTGTGTGTGTGTGTGTGTGTGTGTGTGTGTGTGTGTGTGTGTGTGTGTGTATGTGTACTGGTGTGTGTGTGTTCTGGTGTGTGTGTGCGTGCGTGCGTGTGTGTTTGTCTGAATGTCTGTCTTTGTGTCCTCTCTCTCTCTCTCTCTCTCTCTCTCTCTCTCTTGCTCTGTGACTGTGTACGTGTTTACATGCAGGTGTATTCTGCACATTGCCTTACGATTCATCCACCAAGATGAACAATGATTCTTTAAAAAAAAATTAAGACATTATTGATTGGATGTCCTAGAGTTCTCCAGAAAGCGTGTTACTTTCACGGTGAGTTGCCCTCAAGCTGAATGAATTTTCTCCAAAAAAAGGAAAATAATGAGGAAAGGAAACACAGTTTGTACCCTATGCTGCTGCTGCTGCTCTACAAATCTACCCCATGTAATGTCCAGAGGAATATGACGGCCAGCAGAGGGCAGTGTAACATCTTTTGATAATAAAACAAGAACAGTTCTTTTTCTTATACGTGGGTTCAACATTTTTGTTTTCTCCTGGCTGCGCAACCCTAACTGCGCACAACTCAACCTCTGATGGTTGGAAACCGTTGTCGGTCAAAAAATTAGCTCACGTGGTTGGCTGCCAGTGTCGACTCTTGCCCCTCCTCACAACATTGTGTTTATAAACACGCTGTGTATTTCTCAGGCATGTGCTTATATCAGCGGTGGCCCAAGTAAAAGTAGAAGTAAATTTATGGTGGAGGATGTACAACACTAGTACATGATATTACATAGTGGTTACACTAGTTGTTCCATTGTATCTAATGAAGTTGTTGTTGCTGAAAAGAAAATCCCAAAAACCTAAAAAGCAAGTGTCACCAACGTGGTGCCCTTGGGCGCCATGTAGCCCACCAAGAGTTTCTGAGGTGCCCACCAAGGATGTTATTAAACAGCAACAACTACCAGATTTAAGTCACAGTTAATGCTTTTCTTCATTTAAATATGAGATTGTTTATTCTTTATAACCTATAAGCAAATTATTATTTAATAATAGTGTGATTTGAGAATGATGCCAAGACATCAGTAGAGGATTTTGAACAAAAGTATCCCTCAGGTGCCCGCTGGAAGCCCGTGGTAGCCCTCAGACCCAGAAAGGTTGGGGACCCCTGCTAGAAACCCCAAAATTTGATCCAACCAGCGCAGAATCAAGTACATCACTATAGTAACTGTAGACCAGCTATTCAGTTAAATTATGTGTGTTGAAAGGAAACTATGACAGTTTTTTTTTAACGTTTACTTTGCCCCCCTCTGGTTTACATATACTGTATATACTCTACACGTGTGTGTGTGTGTGTGTGTGTGTGTGTGTGTGTGTGTGTGTGTGTGTGTGTGTGTGTGTGTGTGTGTGTGTGTGTGTGTGTGTGTGTGTGTGTGTGTGCATGCATGCGGGTGTGTACTGTGTATGTATGTATGTATGTATGTATGTATGTATGTATGTATGTATGTATGTATATATAGACGGATGGATGGATGTCAGCAATACCACTGGGCACTGCTGTACCTAAAGTCGTAAAATGATTCATGAAAGTGACTTAATGTTTTAATTGTGTGATTGTTTAATAGTGATTCATTCATGTTTTAATTGTGTGATTGTTTAATAGTGATTCATTCATGTTTTAATTGTGTGATTGTTTAATAGTGATTCATTCATGTTTTAATTGTGTGACGCTTGCAGGCTGACCATCTCGGCTGAGTGTCCGATGCAGCTTGAAGACTTCCCCATGGACGCCCACGCCTGCCCTCTAAAGTTTGGAAGCTGTAAGTTGATGATCAAGTTCAAACCTATTTTATATCCAATGTATGAATACTTAAAGGTGCACTTTGTCATGTTTTTAGTAGTGTGTATTTCCAGAACTCATGCTGCCCATTCACAAATCGTCTCTATTGTCCGCCATTATGAATTTCCAGAAGTAGACTTTTTAGCTGCAACACTTACTGTACTTTGGTCATAGCAGTAAATATAGCAATAAATATTATCTTATTACTGAGTAGATATTCATGAAAAGATCAGATTTGGCAATAGGCAGCACAGTTTCAATGAGCTACATAGTTGCAATACCTACTATGGCCACCATCCTATACAGTGCACCTTTAAGATAATGACAATGGGGTAGGGGAAGTTTTTGAGCAATGTTGCCGGGCAACAACATGATTGACTTCTAATTTTCTGATGCAATGATTAAAAGAGGGTTGCCTACTGCTGATCCAAGTTGTCTTCATGAAAATATTACCGTGATAAACAGTCTAAACAACATCTTATAGTATCTTTGTCCAAAGCATTGCTCAAAAAGCTGCCCTGTGTATCATCTAACGCAGTGGTTCTTACACAGTAAATGTTGTGGTGTTACTTCAACACTTAGAGAGTTCATTTGAGTCCAAATGATGTCAAATCAACTCTCTAAGTGTTAAATGAGCACTGCAGAATTTACTGTGTACCCTGGGGTGCACCGGAGATTCTAGGGGGTACACAGAATTTTGTTTGTGTTGAGGTTGTGCCCAAAATTATGGTTACAAACATTATAGTTAGGTCAAATTAAGACCAAATTATAACATGGCATGGTCCCCATTTAAGTCATTAAGGTATTGATTTGTCTCAAGCAAGAATCATTGAAATTAATCACTTTTTAAAAAAATAGTGCATATAAATGTGCAGAAGTTTGTGTTGGGTGTGCACGGCTTCTCTTCGGCACAGGAAAGGGGGTGCGTTGAGTAAAAAAGGTTAAGAACCACTGATCTAACGTAATGTTTATCCTGTTGTATGGAGAAAACATACTTTTGGCTACCAAAATGTACACTCTACGAATATCTACCACTTACTGTACCTAATGTAATTGAACACAGTGCGTTGTTGTGTGGTATGGATCTTCATAGGATTATGCTTTCTAAAAAGGGGCGATTGTTTGAGAAATTTATTTTATCAGGGTTTTTTGACGAGTTGAGAATGCCACTGAAAATCCTTCCCTTTGTTTCATTTGGGTAAACAAATAACTTATCACTTATCTTGTACTGCACTTGTATTCATCGTGTTTCAATGTATTCAAATCATAATGTTCCGCTTAATAGTCAGACAAAGGCTGACACAAGCGTAAAAAATATTCCCATGACCTATTGTATTTGAACATTAATGTCACCCATGCCATGTATTGGCTGCTCTACAGCTCCTTCATGTATCGCTACATGCGCTAGCAGTTGATCTGTGTCATTAGCTAAAGGTCACCACACAGCTCAATCTGGCTCTTCATGCCCTAGTTGGAGTATCAGAGGAATAGCACCACTGACATCAGAGAGAGTAGAGAGAGAGAGGTTCCATTGGCAAATTGTTTCCGGGTTCTATTATTGCAAGGGGGAAGGGGGGAAATCCCCCTTTAGGCAGACCTAGGCAGACCTAAGGACTGTTCTATTCAATGCTAGGAGTATTATGACACGCCCCTTTAGGCAGACCGGAACCTGGTCATGTTAGGTGCCCATAGCAACCTATTACATTGGCATATCTCCATATACTTAAAGAATCTCTGACTGACATCATACTATAGCCAGCCAGGCAGGAAAGAACGCTTGTTCTACACTTACAGTACATAGTGCATACACTGTAAAACATTGCATCCAGTTGAATATTTAAAAAAGTAAGTTGTCCTGCTGCCTTATAGGTGCACTGTGTAAGATTGTGGTCAGAATAGGTATTGCAACTATATGCTTCTCATTGAAAGTGTGCTGTCTATTGTGAAATGTAATCTTTTCATGAATATTTACTAAGTAATAAACTAGTATTTACTAAGTTTGTAATTTAACTCAACTTGAGAAAGCCTCAAATTGAGTTAATCCTTGAGTGGAGTTAACTTAGAAATGTAATTAAGGCTGCAGGACAACTTACTTTTGTACGTTTAAATGGCTTGCATTGTTTTGCAGTGAAGGTTACTTGCTCTGCTTATTATGCAAGAAGTCAGCGCTGCCCACACAACACAGCCCAAGAGATAGGCTACCTGAGCTGATGTTAGCGGGGTAACTCTGGGACACGCGTACCGTAAGAGGATTGTTAGCCAGCCCGTACGGTTGGTGCCTTGGCGGCCGGTGAGGTGTCCTGAGGACATTCCTGATCTCAGGCTTAACTTTTGAAGATGCGACAACTTCATAGCCTTCTATGTATATGTAGCGTTCACTTTTGCTATTTGAAAATGGTGAATATACAAATCATATTGAAGCCCTTATTGAAGCCGACGCTAGGCATAGACAGACTAGGCGGTCGCCTTGGGCGCCAAATGTCCTGGGGGGGGGGGGACCAAGGCCCACAGAATTACAATATTAAGCCACAGAAAGCATTAACCTTTACATGGCCAATGCTTTTTAGTGTGCACTGCATACTGTACACATTGTACTAGATCAGCAGTGCTCAGATGCCAATGTGCAATTCCACAAAAAGGGAATAGGCTATCGGTGCTCGCCTAGGGCACCAAATTGCCTATAACCAGCCCTGAGTCACACACTAGTGAATACGGCCTTTAAATATAATAAAGGGCACATCCAGATCCATGTTAGTGATGTGTGTGTGTGTGTGTGTGTGTGTGTGTGTGTGTGTGTGTGTGTGTGTGTGTGTGTGTGTGTGTGTGTGTGTGTGTGTGTGTGTGTGTGTGTGTGTGTGTGTGTGTGTGTGTCCTGATTTTGCTGTGATTGTTGTGAATCTAAATTTGTAATTAAGATCAGCCCCTTTGTTTTATAACACCATCAACCCACAATGTACAAAACCTACTCACACATCTACCAAAGAACTCAAATGAAAAATGTGAAAACAAGCAAAAGGGATTTATGTCAAACATTCTGTGTGCAAATGTACTGTAGCTTGATTAAAAAAAAAATACTGCTCTGTATCTCAATTTGACCAACGGTTTTGTCTAACGTAGTCATCAAAATAAAATGCATAGGACTACAAGCACTGTATAGGCCAAAAGTTTGGACATACATTCTCATCCTCAATGCCTTCTCTATTTTTTCCTGGCTTTGTGTTCATGCACAGTGTTGATGCCCTCAGCGAAAATCTACATCATACTGTAAATAGCCAGGAAAATAAAGAGAAGGCACTGAATGAGAAAGTGTGTCCACACTTTTGGCCTACACTGTATATTCAATTCAAATATGTTGGCACTGGAGGGGACAAGGTCATCAGCTCCCATAACACAGAACAGCACACAAGAGCCACCCCAAGTAGAGACCTATACTGAGCGAGAAGTGACCTTTGAAGTACTATGGTCAGCAGTGGCATGCACAGACATTTTGGGGGGCAGGTGCTGATGGGGGTTTGGGGGCATAGGGAATTTTCGGCTGCCTCACTAGGTTATAAACGAGAGGCTATATATTATGTCGGGGCATTATAACTCATGCCACAAGCCACATGCTTTTGATCGTGAAGCTTTTAGATTATCATGTCAACATGGACCAGAGTACATTGTTACAAAAAAGTAAAAAAAAAACCTCAAACTGTCAAACTTTCCAAAAGGGCAAAGCAAAACTTTCTGGAGGGCAAAGGGGCAGGTGCTTTAGCACCACCTCGTCCCTATCTGAGCATACCCTATGCTGGTCAGGTGACATCACAGCAAGACCACTACAAGATTGTAGCGAGTGACATGATTCTGATTCTCATGGAGAAAGCCAATTTCTGGTATCACGACCTATAATGGAATTTTAGTGAATGATGTCAGAGGTGCAATATCCAAATACATCCAAATTACAAATAAACTCTTTGGGGAGAATTGGAGGGGGAAAAAACTCATTTTACAGAAATACAGCCAAGAATATGTCAAATAACAAATTACAATTGTGAAACCGTGGCTAACATGAAAAAAAAATCCACATCACAATCACAAGTTACATATTAGGAAACCGTCTATGATGAAATTGTGAATGCAGTTCTGTGGCAGAAGTGTTATCAGAGGCTGTAAAATGGAATTAGAAAAGGAAATAGATGCATGTCTTGTTCCCACAGACAAAAACAGCTGGATTTAATTAGCACAAGTCTCGTTTGAAAGTGAAAGCCCATTTGGGAAACTCCAACTCCCATTGTCTTTGTGACACAGCACTCCACAGCACTCAAGTGAACACTGCACACAATGAAATTGCATTTATGCCTCACCCATGCAAGGGGGCAGGCCTCAAAGGCGCCCCAAGGGAGCAGTGCGGCACCATGCTCAGGGTACCTCAGTCATGGAGGAGGATGGGGGAGAGCACTGGTTAACTTTGGGCTACAACTCTGACGCCCTAACCGCTCACCCATGACAGCCCCTTTAGTTTTGGAATAAAGGTTCTAGCCATCAAATATCATTTTGGGGCTTTTTGGCCTTTATTGAGATAGGACATTCAAAGATGTGACAGATGACAGGTACACACTGCCAGCGGAGTGTGAATGGGTGGATGTGAGGCACACAATGAAAAGAGCTTTGAGTGAAAGCTCGAAGGAGTGGAGAGGCTTTATATAAATGCAGTCCATTTACCATGACGTTGAGTTGAAGGCAGACCTGGGTGCCGAGCTTTATAGGACGGCGCCTTAGCCCACTCAGCCACGGTGGCCCCGTGGAAGCTTTTTTAGGAAAACCAAAGATGTTACCGTTTATGAAATGGATGCATTTTTAGGAAAACCAAAGATGTTACCATATATATGTGGAAACATTTTTTTAGGAAAACCAAAGATGTTACCATTTATGTGATGGATCTTAAAGGTGCAGGCAGTCTACAGTTTTACACAGTCTGCCTGCTCACAACTGGGATGTTGCTCGGATATTTTCTGCCTAGGTGTGCAGTGCAGTTGAAAATGCACTCAGGATTGGAATACAGGGAGGTGTGTGTGTGGGGGGGTATTGCTGAGGTACAGTAGTCACAGAGCTGAATCAGCGTTTGCTGAAAACAGGAAAATCCAGCTGCGTGGCTGGAAAGGGTTGTGATGCGGTGGTTCCCAAGCTGGGGGCCGGGACCCTTAGCTAGGGAGGTTGCTGTGGTACTGAGGGGGGGTCGCAGACAAAATGGGCTTGCACAGGTATTCACTTATATGGCTAAAAGATGGATAGTACTGTACTTGCTGTCTTGTGGATTTCTAGCAATATTAGAGAACAAACTATTCATGGAAAATCTAGCAATGTTAATGGACAAAAAAATGGAATCCATTGACAGGCTAAGACTATGGTGGGTGGGGGGGGGGGGGGGGTCGTGAAAATATATTTGGTTAAAAGTCCAAAAGGGGGGTCCCCACTGGAAAAGTTTGGGAACCGCTGTGGTAATGCAGCCTAGCATTTCAGTTCACCGAATTGAATCAAGACTGTTGTGTTGGGAAAAGACATGAACCTAATATGATGAGCATTAACAGTTTGCGATACGGAAAAAAGATGCGCTCAGACCAGGGTCATAACCAGTATTTTCAAATACAGAGGTCAAATACTGCATGCTGCACTGCATACTGTACATTGGAATGCTTCAAACACTTCAGTCAAACTCTTAAGCTTGTTTTCATCAATCACTACCTTGAGGATAAATGGGAGGGGCGTATATAGACTGAATTTATCATTGTTGATCATATATCAGTTTTCATCAATAGATTCATTTTACACTACACTACTATTATCCGGCAGGATAATAGGGTTTTTCAGACTATCCGGATCCGGTTCCAGGATCCAGGATCCGGTAGCCGAGGCTTTTCAGTCAAAATAGTTTGAGCCAACGTGATAAAAAGGGCCCACGTGTGTGAGTAGGCTATGTGTTTCAACCCTTTCGTAGGATCCGGTATCCGGTTCCGGATCCGGCAGGATCTTAAGCAGTGGATCCGGTATCCGGCAGGATCCTAAAAATCAGGATCCGGTGCATCTCTACTATTCAGTTCAGTTCAACTTTATTGGTACCCGAAGGTAAACTGGGTTTGCAGTTTAAAGGAGAAGATGGCTGTCCTTACATCAGAACCACAAGACACATGACACATAAACATGGAGTCTAAAAAACACATGTAGGCTACACAAAGAATAAATACATTTTTGACATTTGACTAATACACATACAACATATACACACAAGGGGTATAACTGCAGTGGTACTATATTGGGATTCAGAAGACCCCCCGCTCCTCCCCACCTCCACTCCCGCCTCCAGCCCCAGCCCACAAATGCAAGCTTTGTAAAGAAACTTTACACGTGGATCTATGTCTGTCAGGTGACCTAGTCAAGGTGACTGGTATTTGTTGTCAGGTGGCTGTCTTAACTGTTAAGTACTGGGGGAAGCCCTGCTTCCGCTCAAGCTATTACTGGTCTGCGTTACTTCAGGATGAGAGATAGTGTAGTGGAAACTCAGGCCCGCGGGCCACATGCGGCCCACTGAGACATTTCATGCAGCCCGCACAGCCTTTACAAGAAAGACAACTTTATAGTCCTAATAAATACATCACTGAATATTCTTAAAATGGCTACTAGGGGTTTTTCTATGGTCCATGCACTTGAGTCTGTTATAAAATAAAGAATTGAATTGAATTGCCAATTTAATATTATCCAAGAACATAGGCTACATCTTAATACATTTCACTACAATGTGCAGGAATGGCATAGCTGACAAGTTATGTTAGCATACATACACTATTTCTTATTATTGACATAGACAAGTTTTCTGTGACATCTCACCCTTGGGTCAATATTCTAAACCCAATATGGCCCTGGGGCCAAAATAATTGCTCACCCCTGGAGTAGCTGGTCCGCATATTCATCCTATCTAGGTTGATGTGGCCTGTAGTGCCATTGAACACTTTCTTTCAGTTTGCATTCCATCTCAAAACACACATAATTACATTGATATCATTTATGACTCAATATTGGGTATTTCTCAACAAAAAAGAGAAAAGGGAATGCTTCACTGGGTCCTGTATCCAGTTAGTAAAAAAGGGTGCTCATCAAAAAGAACTTGGGCGTCCAAACTTCCATGAAAAGATAAAAAACACTATTTGAGGCACTCCTTACTAGTTACAAAAGATGGATTGGCATGCCCTGATGAAGACAATGGGTCGAAACGCGTAGGCATGTAGCCAGTATTTAATAAAGGCTTTTTAACTTTAGGAGCTTTAGGAACTTTAAGGAGTGCCTCAAATTGGGTATTTCTCATATCTGCATTTTGTTCCTGTATTGAGCTCATGTTTTTTTCCATATCATCTTGACAGTGGATTTCTATTCTGAGAAGTCGTTACAATACATATGAATCCCCAGGATTGCATGAACTTTTATTTTTCATCTGTGTATATAAAGTCCAAAAAATGTAAAAATGGTTGACATTATACTCAATGTTTCAAGAAGGAGGCCGCACTTTGCATAGCAGTGTTTTTTACTGCACAAACGCGTTTCGGCGTGTGCCTTCTTCAGTCTGCCCAGTGCGACCTCCGCCTTGAAACATTGAATTTAATATTTGGGCCAGTACCCTCAGAGATTCGATAATTAAGAGTGACGCCTGCTCCAAGAAGAAAATGACATTATGAATGAAAACTTGTGAATTGCTACATTTTTTAAAATGAAAATGGAAGCCAGTGCATTATCATTCCAAATATTTTCTAAAAAGGTATTCCTCAATAACAGTGACAAGCTCAGTGAACCTTTTTTGTTCTGGTCTGACCACTAACTACAAGTTCTAAATGAACAACCCACCGGACAAAAAAAAAGAATGAAAATTCCGTTTGTCTGGGTGTGTGGCTAACATCTACTACATTTTGGCTGGTGATGGGAAAAAAAGTAGATTTTGTATCCCAAGCTGTCGTAATATAAATCTTCAAGTTTCCCACTCCCATTGAGGTTGTAAATTGTTATTTTTCTCTTAAACATCTCAAATCAAATCAATAAGTGAAAGCCCAACTGGGAAACTCCAACTCCCATTGTCATTATGACACCGCACTCCCCAGCACACAAGTGAGCACTGCAAACTGCACACAACAAAATTGCATTTATGCCTCGCCCATGCACGGAAATAGAGGGAGCTCATCATCACTGCTTCTGTCTCTGAGAGAAATTGAAGTACTACTCTGTAGTACATTAGCTTGTCACACCGGTGGCAACATTGTGCAGAGCGTACTTGGGTCAAAGACATCCAACATGACACTGTCCTTCAGTGATAAAAGATGCTTTTGCTTACTGTAACTGTAAAAAACATGAAATTTCAAAACATTTTTTTTAAAGTGACTGCATGAAAGCCAAGCCAAAAAATAATTTTTAAAGACCCTCTTTTTTTGCATTTACACTAAGCAAAAGTATCCGTTGCACTGAAGGACATGTTGGACGTCTTTGACCCACTTACAGTATGTTTTTAGTAGGCCTACAAAATCATGTCATTCATAAGGTACAATGTGAGTGATCTGTGGAGTACACATTTGTACCTACAGATACAAGACTCCTTTTTCCAGATAAAAGGGCACCAAAAGATATAAGCCTATCATATTATGGTAACACTTTATTTCAGTGTTACATCTATTAGATTAATATATACAATGTTAATGCCTGTATACGTAACTTGCAAGGCATTTACTAAGCAAAAGCTAAGACCTACTAGGTCCTTACTAAGGTTAAACTAATAAATCCCTAATTTTGCATGAACAAGACACTTGCGAATACATGCCTAACAAATGTTTGATTTTGCTTGGTACATGACTTACAAGTTATTTATACAGTACACAAGAAGTAACATTGTATGTATTAGTGGTAATAGATGTAATGTTAAAATAAAGTGTTACTGATATATCACATTATACCAGAGACGGTGCAGCATACTTGCAATGGATATGCGACAAGTGAGTGCTGGTGCAACAAGCTTAGGTAGCGTAGAGAATAGCACTGGGCTGTGAGCAGGATGTCTGTTTAAAACGCGCTTAACTGTACGAGTGCTGGAGTGGGTGGGGGAGGGAAGGTCTGTAATCCACTCTGTAAAAGACACCGACTAAATCTGTAGAGCATGGATTGGTGACACGCATGTACACAGACTAACACACACACACACACACACACACACACACACACACACACACACACACACACACACACACACACACACACACACACACACACACACACACACACACACACACACACACACACACACACACACACACACACACACACTACTCACAGATATGGACACACCTACTCACAGATATGGACACATACCGGCTTCCCTCTGAGCTTCCCACACCCACTCACTCTAATTGTCGTCATCCAAGCTAATTTTGTCACTAACAATCTGCTCAGGTGGGTTAGACTGAACATTGATCTTAGCTTGGGAGCTCTGAAATACAATAGATTCAAATATGTTTATTAATATGCTTGTAAAATACGTACTCCTAACACGTCTAATTTTGGGAGCATTTACAAGAAAAAGTTCACCAGAACACACCAAAACATGTTCTCACGCTCCTAAACAAGGCCAGTCGCTTACAACTGAACTTGTTTGACTTCATACCCTAATCTGGATGACTAACAAATTATGATATTATTTACATACACTGAATATGCTTCATGTGCCCCTATTAATCAGTTGAAGATAACACCCCTACATTTATTGGTTACACTTTATTTTAATGGTTCATATATTACAGTGGATCTACCACATTAAGTACAGTGTGATAACCAGTGTAACAATATTTAATACCCTGTAGTACCAGTGTAACACCATATACGAATTTTGTACTTACATCTAGGGTTAGGGTTAGGGTTGGTACATGGTATTAACACTGGTATTAATTTACATGGTATATTAAATATGGTTATACTGGTTATTACACTGTACCTAATGTGGTAGATCCCCTGTAATAGTGAACCATTAAAATTAAGTATTACTAATTCAATTTTTATTGAACTTATTTGCCTGTGGTGCCTTCTGTTACTTTTTTCAGGTCTGAATAGCTGTTCATACTCAGTAAAAAAATAAACACTTAGAGAGCACACTGGGACCAAATACACTCTAGAAATTGTTACATTAACTCTCTAAGTGTTGAATTAACACTGCATTTTTTTTTACTACGTATATGCTTTGGTAACTGGAGCAAATGGAATGCTGTGAGGCGAGGGAGTTGTGCTCCAAGACAAGAGTTTTACAGGCAGGCAGGCAGGCAGCGAGCAGAAAGCTTTCACCCATCTGTTTATTCCCCCCTCTATATGTGACGCTGGTCGGCAGCCTCTATCCATTCCTCTCTCCATTAGCCAGAGCACCACTATCCCTATTGGTCGTCTTACAGTATATTGCTGTGTGTGTGTGTGTGTGTGTGTGTGTGTGTGTGTGTGTGTGTGTGTGTGTGTGTGTGTGTGTGTGTGTGTGTGTGTGTGTGTGTGTGTGTATGTGTGTGTGTGCGTGAATGTGTGTGTGTGAGTGTTTGCGTGCGTGCAGCTCAGCACGCTGCTTTAGGTCAAAGGTCATGATGGCTGTCAGTTCTAATCACGGGCCGAGTGATTAGCGCGATGCAGTGTAAACACACTCTGCTGAAGCCAAGCCAGCTAGGCACCCACACTCAGCTCGCTCAGCTCTCCTCTCCTCTCTCACTCACTCTTGGCCAAAGATTCACAGTGTCATGTCAGAAGTACCATCAGCTAACTGTGCTTTTAATTTCGCCACTTTTAAACATCTACTGTAGCCTGCCTAGTTTGGACACCAGATGAAAATTAGCCAATGTTCTATGTTGCTATGTGCTATGCTGTATGTTCATTAACTGTCCTGACAAATAAAGTAATGTAAACCCACAAGGGTTTGGAATTGCCCATCATTATGTAGTAATTGGAGAGAGATTTTTGCCACTTTATACTAGGTGAAAGAGTTGAACCCAATGCACTCGGTGTACTATTTGGCATCACCCCTTCCTTGGAGATACCTATTTTCCAACATTCTTTACAAAATCTGAGAAAGCTGTTCTTGCTGTTCTCACCACCCTTTTGGCGAGACAATTGATTGTTCTGCTCTGGAAATCGTCTGTACCACACTCACACACCCGTTGGATTAGACTAGAGACTCAAACTAGTAAAAAACAAATCAGACTGTCACTGATCGGTAGAGGTGGAATGTTTTTGTGTCTGTGGGGTCCATTTCTTGATTAATTTGAACAAGTCTGATGTGTAGGTTTTTGTTTGTTTTTATAAGTCAGCCTGTTTGCTTGCTTTTTTTGTGTTTGAGTTTTCTATTAAAACATTTTTTAACTAAAGTAAACTTTATCCCTCTTACTCTGCCAAGTCCCCCACGGTCTCACGCTCTTCTCCAAGGATTCACAGCTTCTTGTCTGAAAAACCATCAGCTAACTCAGGGATGGGGAACCTTTTTCATTCGAGGGGCAACTTCAAATTCCTCCAAGGGCCGTACAATTCCTCCAAGGGCCGCACAAGTTTTCCAAGGGCCAAACTATGAACACAAACCAGGATTCCCCCCTGCACTTTAGGCCTATATTGAAGGAAGACACCTTTAAAACAGACCCCACCTTCTCTTGGACCTCAGAATATAACTTACTTGTATTGCTAATGTAATTTCTAACGTATATTGTTAACTTTGTGAAGCACATTGAGTTGCACCTGTGTATGAAATGCGCTATATAAATAAACTTGCCTTGCCTTGCCTTGCCTTTGCTCAACATTAAAATTATATCGGCGGCCGGATAAAACAGCCGCAAGGGCTGCAAATGGCCCTCGAGACATAGGTTCCCCACCCCTGATCTAACTGGTGTTAATTGTTTCCCTCACTTTCTCCTTTTCTGCTCTACAACCCCTGCTCAGTAATTTTCTTCCTCCTCCCCAACTCCAAGACTTTTTTTCATCCAGGCTACTTCAAAGGGGAGGATATCAGATTTCACAATGATGATTGAGATTGATTTCACTTCCTCGTTATAAGATCCAATGCTATTATCTGTGCACGGGTGAGGCATAAATGCAATTTCGTTGTGTGCAGTGTTCACTTGTGTGCTGTGGAGTGCTGTGTCACAATGACAATGGGAGTTGGAGTTTCCCAATGGGCTTTCTTTTCACTTTCACTGTGCAAAAAGATGTTTCTCATCCAAAGCATTGAATGCTGTACTGTAGTACCAGTAATAGAGTAGAATACAATGGGGGGTACTTATTGATCCAGAAGGAAATTAAGGAATTACAATACATCCGTGTTGGTTTGTTTGTAAGTCTGTCAGCAGGATAACTCAAAAAGTTACAAACGGATTTTGATGAAATGTTGTGGAGTTGTTGGAAATGATGAATGGAACAAGTGATAACATTTTGGCGGTGGTCTGTATCACGATCCGGATCCAGGATTTTTTTTGTAAGTTATTTTATAGGCATAGGATTCCACAGTGTGTAGAATGTTATTGCATCAGTGACCACATGGCCTTGGCTGAGGTTTGCGGTGCACTCTCTGAGTGCTTCTAGTTTCACATGGTACGGTATGTGCAACCAAACACCTATGACGGCCTTCACCAACCTTTCCTACACCTCTTGTCTGAAACGAGACAGTATTGTCTGAGTGCCATTTTACCTGTTTACATTGTATATACTGTATGATCATATTATATTAAAATGATGGTTTGGGCTTAAACATTACATTACATTACATTACATTTCACTTAGCTGACACTTTCATTTTATTCAAAGCGACTTACAGTTATTATTTGTCAGGGTATTGGTTACAGTCCCTGGAGCAATGTGGGGTTAGGTGCCTTGCTCAAGGGCACTTCAGCCATGGATGTGGGAGAGGTCAGGGGGGATTTGAACCTGCAACCCCCAGATTGAAAGACCAACTCTCTAACCACTAGGCCATGGCTGCCCCCACTAGGCCATGGCTGCCCCCACATGTAGCATATACAGGTTTACATGCCCATAGTGTCTCAGGTACCAGTCTTGTATGGGCAGAGGTGTCAAGAAAAAGTAGAAGTAAAATAAGAAACACAGTTTCCATCCCATACAGATAATTTACATACAGTAAGTAACCAGTAGACCCCTGTACTTGTCTCACGGTCAGCTGACTTGCACTGGTTGGATCAAGTTTGTGGTGCATCCTTGTTAGTTTTTTAGTGTTTTTCTCTGTTTTTGTAACACAGTCTATCTAGGCCTATCTCTTTACAATCTCAGTAGTACATTGGAATACATACCACTTGGTGGTATAACAGCCACTGTACGTAATATCATGTACTAGTTATGTGCTTAATGTACTCTTCCCCAGAGCCCCAGAAACATCTACAGTAACCCCATCAATGCAGGCCACTGAAAAATAGATGTTCTCTCTCTCTCTCTCTCTCTCTCTCTCTCTCTCTCTCTCTCTCTCTCTCTCTCTATCTCTATCTCTCTCTCTCTCTCTCTCTCTCTCTCTCTCTCTCTCAGTGTCAGTTTAAGTTCAGTTTTGTGCAACTCTCTGACTCATAACAGTGGTGACAGTTATGGTGCATTATACCGTCCACAAACAAACTCCCCATCCCATCATCCCCATTATCAATACTCTTTCTGATGTTCACACTTACTGATTTAGCACCACAGCAGCTGGTAGGCTACTCTAATCAATTTACTTCTACATTTACTGTTGGCACCTAGGCTCTGTGTACGGGTCATTGTTCTGTGTGTTCTTCACTGTTCTGTCAAAATTGGATTTGTCTCTTGTTTGTTATTATTTCAAAGACTTTAGTTACTGTATAACCATGCTTCTTTCTCTCGCTCCTCTTTCTTTCAGATGCGTACCCTATTTCCGAAGTTGTGTACATCTGGAGTACGGGGGCGGCAACATCACTGGTTGTAGCTGAGGACGGGTCCAGGTTGAACCAGTACCACCTCATCGGACAAACCGCCGGCACGGAGAACATCTACACCAGCCGAGGTGGGGCTTTGGTTTCACAGGCACAGAACCAGAGTTGTATACATGGGTTTT
>NC_085868.1:49636761-49659261 GCF_034702125.1 Engraulis encrasicolus | reverse complement strand
GTGCAGGGCTGCAAGGTGGACTACTCAGAGTCATTGGTGCCGGTGACCTGGCGCTGGTCTCGACTCCACTTGAGGCATGCCGTCTGTCTTGCTCCAAGTTTTTTTTTTTTTTCAGAGTTGTTGTATTCGCTTCCCTCTCCTTTCCTCTTGTTCAGCGTAAAAAGTGAAGTTAAAGGGGCTGAAAACGTGCAAGAAAAGGAGAAAGAGAGAGAGAGAATCTTCTTCTCTTCCTCCTCTCGGGCGACTACTACAAGCTTCTCCACTGCTTAAGTCAACCGCCCTCCATCACCCCCTCAATAGGGTGCCTGAAGATGAAGATGTCAGTCAGCTAATGGACAAATGTTTTCAGGGTTTTAGTGGGCAAAAAGACCACCTCGGCCAGCCAACCGAGACCCCCCTCTTCCTCTTCCTCTTCCTCTTCTTCTTCACTAGCTTGTACTCACCTGCCTTTGGGGTGAACCCAACTTTGGCCTGGCCTGATGAGAGATAAACGAGCGCTGGAGCCGCTCGAGTGCGCTTGCTGCTTGCTGCTGACGACAGGGCAGGACGCAGATTGTGACAAGGGATTAGCGAGCTACAAAAATCGGATTTCACCCAGAGCAGAGAAAGCAGCTAGCAGTCATCTAGTGGATTTGCCGTCGTTTATCAGCGTCGAGTCGGCAGCAGGGGGAAGCTGGAGAGGATTTTTTTTTTTTTTTTTTAAAAGCTTCAAATGCAATCTTCAGTTGGTTAACAGGATATTATGTTCTCTCTCTCTCTCTCTCTCTCTCTCTCTCTCTCGCTCGCTCTCTCTCTCTACTCTCTCTCTCTCTACTCTACTCTCCCCTTTCTATCTATTTGTCCATCTATCGCCCTCACTAACTCTCTTTTCATTCTCTCTCAATCTTTTTTTTTTGTGACCATGAAAGATTTACCTCTTGCCAACGCTGCTGCCACATATTGAGTGTGAAGCACAAACACGTGTCGTAGAGCAGTGGTTCCTAACCTATGGGTCGGGACCCCCTTATGGGTCGCCAAAGATCCACGGGGGGTCGCGAAGCCCTCTTGATTTTAAGGGGTTTCATTTTAAATATATATATAGCCCATTTTGAATAAATGACAAAGCATTTAACTAATAAATGCATAGACGCAACAAATTGTAAGTGCTACATTAAACATTTATTCTATATTTGACCAAAGACGAATTGAGGAATAAAATAACTAAAATAAGTTTTTGCAGGAAACGAAGGGCATCTTGTGACTCCGTCTCGTGCGGGCGCTCGCGTGGTTGGGTCACCAAAGCTTACAATGGTAAAAAATATGGGTCCCTGAAGAAAAAGGTTGGGAACCACTGTCGTAGAGAGTAGAGAGTAGAGGGTAGAGAGGGGGAGACTAAACCATGATTAGTTCTGCTGCTTACTGTAGGTTTTAAATTCATTACATCCTCATCCCCTGTCACTTCTCAAGTAATGCCTTTGTGCCTCATGTCATGTCATGTTTGGTGTATATTTTCAATCACTTGGGGCCTCTGTAATGTGATATTATATGAAGAGTTTATTTGCAAAACGGTGTACGGTATCTACATTTTCTAGAATGATGGGAAATTGACATTTTTTTGTTTTGGGCATTTCATTGCCTTGCATTCCAAAATGCATTTTATATGCTGTTGGTTGAAAAGGTGTGTTCTCAAAATATTTGAATGGCAAGAATTCACACATAGGTGATAGGGCCTCTGAACATTCAACAGTCATTTTTCAAAAATAAAATGCAAAAGTAAAAATGGTGGAGACTACGTTTTGCAAATAAACTCTTACTTACTCTTACTTACTTACTAATATGTGTACATTTAAAGTGCATATAATGCAAGTAATAATTGTGTATAGGCTAGTTAACAAGATGGTGTGACACAGAAGGGGTGATATATATTTTTTCTTGAGTAACATCAATGGATGTAATATAGCACACACACACACACACACACACACACACACACACACACACACACACACACACACACACACGCGCGCGCGCGCACACACACACACACACACATACACACACATACACACTCACTCTCTCTCTCTCTCTCTCTCTCTCTCTCTCTCTCTCTCTCTCTCCACACACACACACACTCACACACACACACACACACACACACACACACACACACACACACACACACACACACACACACACACACACCACACCCTGTTTAGCAGTATGGTACAGTATAATATACTACAGTACAGTGTGTCTTACCTTATTAATCTGATAATAACCTCCCCTACACTCTACCTCCCCCCCCCCCCCCGCTCAGGTCAGTACACGGTGATGATGCCCCCCCCCCCAACCTACTCTATACTCTACCCCCCCCCCCTAACTCTATACTCTACCCCCCCCCTAACCTACTCTATACTCTACCCCCCCCTAACCTACTCTATACTCTGCTCCCCCCCCCTCAGGTCAGTACATGGTGATGTGCCCCCCCCCCACCTACTCTATATGCCCCCCCCCCACCTACTCTATACTCTACCCCCCCCCAACCTACTCTATACTCTACCCCCCCCCCCCAGCCTACTCACCCCCCCCCCAACCTACTCTATACTCACCCCCAACCTACTCTATACCAACCCCCCCCCTAGCCTACTCTATACTCTACCCCCCCCCTAGCCTACTCTATACTCTGCTCCACCCCCCCCTAACCTACTCTATACTCTGCCGCCCCCCCCCCGCTCAGGGGAGTACACAGTGATGATGGCCCACTTCCACCTGAAGAGGAAGATCGGCTACTTCGTCATCCAGATCTACATGCCCTGCTTCATGACCGTCATCCTCTCCCAGGTCTCCTTCTGGCTCAACAGGGAGTCCGTGCCGGCCAGGACCGTCTTCGGTGAGACATAGAATACCATACAGTAGCACTGTCAGTGACACTGTCATGATAACTGTTTTTTATGCTTTAAAAAAAAAAATGTCTGCACACTTAAATCCTTTCCCCCCTTATTTTAATGGCCATGCTTTCGGTCTAAAGACCTTCCTCTTTAGACCGAAAAGCTTGGCCATTAATCCTTCTGTTGTGCTCGGCTCAAAATTGACCTGTTTTCAAGTTTGAGTGAGGGACTCCTGTCACAGGTCTCCTTCTGGCTCAACAGAGAGTCTGTGCCAGCCAGGACCATCTTTGGTGAGCCATACAGTACCATACATTATTGTAGAAGCAGAATGCTGTCTAAAAACCCACATTTGAAAAAAAAAACAGCTGTTTCAGTTGAAAGCACATACAACCACACAATGCCATTAACCCCTTAGCGCAGAGCCTATGTTATAACCTTACTGTCACCAAAGTTGTAATGGATAAGCCTTAATCTGTTATTTAAGGCCCTCTGTAATGTCAAGCAATGTTGTTATGATGTAATTGAGTATTTTCAGCAAATAATAATTAGGCCCACTGGTAACCCCATCTGCACAAAGAGGCTAGGTTTTCATGGACTTTGAATCATACGGTTGTTTGAGTCCCACCCTTTTTAGAGACATTGTGAGAGACACATTTGCAGCATTTAATAGCGACGTTTCGGTCTATTGACCTCAAGGTTGAATTGCTTGAATTGTTATTAAACACTGCAAATGTGGACTGTGTGCAGGAGCTTTCTTGCCTGTAACGTTGGTGACCCAGGGGTGAAAGTAGTTTTCGTTTCTTACCGTAAATGGGAATATGGGGTGCCGTACGCAGACGGAATTTACCATTGTTGATCATAGATTGATTTTCATCATAGATAAATTGTGCATTTCTGAAATCAAAAACCCAAGGACATGACCTCTGTGTCCTCTATGGAAGTTACGGCCATGGAACCACTAACATCACATACAGTAAATCCTCCGGTAACACTTTAGAGTAATGGATGCAAAAAAGCATTATAAAGACTTAATAAATAATTAACTATTGATGAACAAAACATTAACAAACGTTTGTAAATGACTAGGAAATGTAAACAAATGCTTGTAAATGACTAGGAAATGCTATGTTAATATTTTATATTTATCAAACATTTACAAGTTGCTTGTAAATGAATAAAATACTCTGTTATAAGGTGTGTAAAATCTTGCAGATATCATTTGTAGACATTTTATAAAGCATTAATAAAGCTTAGTTAATAATAAAAACATTTGTTAATGTTTTATTCATCATTAGTTAATTATTTACTGAGTCTTTACTAAGGAACATTATTATAAAGTGTTACCAATCCTACTCTTCTTCTTTTTTCCTTTCTCACTCCTCAGTTGATTTTGTTTGTGTGTAGTGTGCAGTGTGCACTTGTGTGCTGTGGAGTGCTGCGTCACAATGACTATGGAAGTAGAAATTTCCCAGGTGTGCTTTCACTTCACTTCACTGTTTACTGCTTTCCCTCCTCCCTCCTCAGGCGTCACCACAATGCTGAGACATGACGTCTGTGTCCTCTATGGTAGTTATGGTAGTCTTCTCCTGTGTTCCCCTCTCCCTCCTCAGGTGTCACCACGGTGTCTTCTATGGTAGTTATGGTAGTCTTCTCCTGTGTTCCCTTCTCGCTCCTCAGGCGTCACCACGGTGCTGACCATGACGACCCTCAGCATCAGCGCCCGGAACGCCCTGCCCAAGGTGGCCTACGCCACGGCCATGGACTGGTTCATCGCCGTCTGCTACGCCTTCACCTTCTCCGCGCTCATCGAGTTCGCCACCGTGAACTACTTCACCAAGAGGAGCTGGGCCTGGGACGGCAAGAAGGCCATGGAGGCACAACACCCCAAGGTTAGAGTTAAGGGTGTAAATAATAATCGAAATGTATCGATGCCTTGATGTATCGGCCGGCGATTTAGTCGAATCACATCGTATCGTGGTTCATTCTTAAGTTTAGAAAAGTCTCGAAAATAATCGAATTCCTGCTTTAAGAAATCGATACCGTATCGTATCGTCATTGAGGCTGTGATTTACACCCCAAGGTTAGAATGCCACTCGCAGTGTAAAAAAAATAATGTTCAACTCACTGATGTACTGTATACGCATATATGGCCAGAGGACTTCTATTGTATTCCATTCAAAGGTTTTGAATCGCCCGTGATTGAGCTGCGATGATTTTTCTGCTAGGATTTGTCCTCCCAAAATGTCCGGATTTGTACCTTAGCAAGGCTGAGAACAAGCGCTGATTGGACAGTTGGGTTTGACTGTCAATCAAAAGAATGAAACCAATTAGCAATGCTCATTGTTCAATTAAACAATATAGCTCTCTAAGACAAAGGGTCAGTTCGAAAAAAAATATTTGGATTGTTTGAAACGGATGGGAGACTATCGTTTCCACGAAATAAAGTAGACTCGGCAAGAATTGACAAGGAGATACATTGCTTCAAGTGGCCCATAGAGATTAATGGGAAATGGGGATTTTCTTCCGGTTTTCGGGTCCAGTCAGACCCCCTCTCTCCTTTTTGGCAGATTCCAGACAATCTTGTACTCAATTTCACGATTAACAATATAATATTGTCATATCGCCCACCCCTACTTCCATCCATCTGAACCTATAGCTACGTTGCACAATCTATTGTTGAGACCTGTAATAAAAAAAAAGAAACACGTTTAGTGAGGAGGAGAAAAAAGGAAGGCAGTCTTTAATGAAAATGAAGACACAGTAGGCTTTTTTCCACATAAAACCCGGCTGTGCCGTGCCATGCCATGTCGTGTCGAACTGAGTGGTGCTGTAGCAACGCACACAATTCTCTAAAGCCTGGTATGCTAATTACAGTGGCAATCACCTAAAATTTCAGAAATTTCTTAAATTAAAGAAGAACGAAATACCTTTGGAATTAAATGTGATACACGCAGGTACATACAGACAGACAGACAGTCACACCCTTGCATGCACACGCACTCATGCACGCATTCATGCACGCACGCATGCCGCATGCCTGACCGCCTGCACGCACACACACACACACACACACACACACACACACACACACACACACACACACACACACACACACACACACACACACACCCTTGCCTTGGTGTGTCAAATGACTTTGTGTCAGGGGCCTTTACAGTAATGGCACGCAGGCGTCGTGATTGATTGGGTGTCACGGCGACGATGCCCCCCTTCTTAATTTACAGCAGCCACAGCAGAGCAGACACATCCTGTGGGATTGGGCCACCACACCACACCACACCACCGAGCCTCCTCCACACAGGCAGGGCCGCTGACAGCTTTTGCCAGGCCCGGTACAAAATCAACTAAAAGCGGGCCCCTGACCCAATACAAGGAACCAAATCTGGGGTGCATTTCTCAAAAGCATAGTGGTTAGCCAGTTAGCAACTTGGATAGTTGCCAATGGGGAAATTGCATCACAAACAACAAAGTAGCTAACATTGTTAGCAACTAAGGATTCGAGAAATGTACCCCTGGGCCACCTTGTTCCTTGGGCCTGGGACAACTGACCCCTTTGTGCTCCCCCGTCGCCGGCTTCCCTGACACAGGAACGGGACGGCTGATTAAATGTCATCCACACTTTTCATGATATTGTGGTGGCCTGGGTCGGCTTGGAGGAGCACTTGGTGTTAATCACCATGCTCTGATTTTCACATTTGTGACCTTGCCATTGTGGCGTCGACTGAAAGCAGCTGTTGTTTTCTTCCAGTCTAGTAAGAGGAAATATTATGGATCCTCTGAGGAAGAAGAGAGACGTTTTAATGATACAGGACATAGAAAAGACAGCCGAAAGGGATATAAAACACTCACTGACTTAGACATTCACTCACTCAGTCACTGACACACATAAATAAGGAAAGCTGGGTCGGGGGCACTGTGGCGCAGCGCGCTGAGCCCCCCACATTTGGGCTTGCATGCCCACGGGGACCCCGGTTTGAGTCTGGACGGGGTCATTTCCCGATCCTACCCCCTCTCTCTGTCCCACTCGCTTCCTGTCACCATCTCAGACTGTCCTGTTAAATAAAGGCATAAAAGCCCCTAAAAATATATATATTTTTTTTTTAAAGAAAAAGAAAAGAAAAGCTGTGTCGCGCTCTTCCTTGTGAAGACTGAGGTACCCCAAGAAGCTGCACCTGCTGAAAAAGAAGCCTCCGAGGTGACAGCTTCAAGAGGAAAAAAAATGTTCATATGAACAGACTATAGCACATGTACATATAATACATACCGTACTGTATCTGTCTGTCATTATCTGTTGTGCTGTTTACACATGGGTCGCATCGATCAGATATGTCATATGGGCCACATTTGGGCAGAAAATCGGACATGAGTCACTTCAAGTAACTAGAGTAACCACGGCCTGAGAGTCATTTAGGAAGACAAAATCAACTAGGTCTAATGTAATCTAAATGGAAAGAGGGTGCTTTGCATCTTGAGTGTTAGATTTTACTAATTACCTGAAAAGTTATATTTAGTGTGTGGGCAAACACTCTTTACTCTGAATTTGAACTACTGCCCTCAGGGTGGGAGGCGCTACGGATCACTCATTGCTAGAAGAACAAACATTCTTTTACACCTAATGCCATTTCCATGGTCAATAAGCAATGGAAAAGCGAGAAGTGTAGGGTGGGCTGGAACGACTACATGATTTGATTATGATGTGTAGGCTGTGAAAAATGTGTTTTTGTGTATTTGTGTTTGTACTCAGTGAGACTTAAGGCAATTTTCATGCTGGCATGACAATAAAGTTTATTCTATTCTATTCTATTTTAAAATGTAACTTCCCTTTCACCCCAACCCCCCCCCCCCCCAACCCCCATCACCCTACCACCCCCCACTACACCTTGTCCACAAACCCCATTCCCTTTCCATTTTTTACAGAAGCGTGACGCGGCCATGCTGTCCAAGAAGTCCAACAACATGTGCTCGGCGGCCGGGCTGAACTTCTCGCACACCAACCTGACCAAAGACGTGTCCATCTCCACCATATCCAACAGCACCACCATCCAGATGATGCGGGGCGGCGCCGGCGAGCCCAAGGAGCCCGAACCCAAGAAGACATACAACAGCGTCAGCAAGATCGACAAGATGTCGCGCATCGTCTTCCCCGTGCTCTTCGGCACCTTCAACCTGGTGTACTGGGCCACGTACCTCAACCGGGTGCCCAAGCCCATCAAGGGGGCGGTCTCGCCTACATGAAGGATGGATGGATGGGAGTATGGGAGGATGGAAAGGAGGAAGGAAGCTGCTCTCTCTCTGTGTTTCTCTGTTTCTCTCTATCTCTCTCTCTCTGTCTGTCTATCGGTCGCTGTCTCTTTCTGACTGTCTGTCTGTCTCTGTCTCTCCACACACATACATACGTACAGTACACGTACATGCACACACACACGCACACACACACACACACACACACACACACACACACACACACACGCGCGCGCGCACGCACACACACACACACGCAGTCACACACGCACGGATGCGCGCACGCACACACGCACGCACGCACACACACACACACACACACACACACGACCATAGATTTGTTGACCAGGTTCATTAACACATAAAGATGTTGTCTTATCCATGTATTCACATGTTCATATATCCATGTGTCCATCTCTTCCTCCGTCACCCTGGGAGGTGGACAGCCATACCCATAATGTAATTTGCATGATAGAAGCAGACAAAAAAAGGAAAAAAATGGGAAAAAAATACAGTTGCCATGTATGCCTTGACTCTTTCTACTGTATACTCCTTTGCTTAATTTCACGTAAATGTCTCCATAATGCATTTAAAACCCCTTACTACCACCTCAAAAGGACAGACAGCTTTCAGATTTTTTTTCCCTTCTTCTTCTTAAAAACGAACAAACAACAACAAAAAAAACCCATTCCATACAAACAGGAGACTAGCAGCAGGCCTATTTATCCCCCACAAGCCCTTTTCATTTGAGAACACCTAATCACAACAAAACCTGACTATGAATGCTATGCAAACCCCTATGTCTACACGCTCTGTCATGGTAGTGCAATATGCAATAAAAGGACCGACGAACCAAAACATGATTTACCAAGGGCTAATGAGTCCTCTCTGCCAAAACATGGACTAATTGGCTGTCAATCAAAAAAGAAAAAAAATCTTTAAAAATGTGTTGCACAAAAACATCTTTCCCAAACCCAGTTTTTGAGTTCTCTGGGGTCTTTTGTACATTTGATGTATAAATAGAATGATTTCTGAGGTCTAGACGAATGGATTTTCCCAGGTGTATAAAAGCCTATTACCAAAAGCAAGAGGAAAAAAATATGGAAGACATATCTGAAGAAATATCCAATGCCACCAGTGATGTATTTGATTTTACCTTGTGCGAAAAAAAAAGTCATTTTAAAATTGGCCCCTTCAAGATTTCGATTATAAATTAAAACACAAATCGCTGTTCCAATGTCAAGGTTTTACTTTTAGCTTTAATTTCAATACATTGTTTGAATTATCTTATGTATTTCGAAAAGTTGCATGGTTTAGGTGACTGATTAGGTAAGCTCATGAGAGTTTCATTCTTTCATTTGGAACTTCGGTAACACTTTACATGACGCCGGTGTCATATGCATGTCATTACAGTGTCATAACAGTGTCATGGCACAGTGATGCACGTGTCATAAACATTATGTCCATGTCATAAACATTTTATGACTATTGGCCTTAAAGGACATTCGGTTATGGAAAAATGTCTTTGCCATAACCAAATGTCACTTAAGGCCTACAGTCATAAAATGTTTATGACATGGACATAATGTTTATGACTTTATCTATGACTGTGTCATGACACTATTATGACACTGTAATGACATGCATACGACACCGGCATCAAGTAAAGTGTTACCGGAACTTCTTACTTCCTCCAGTTTTGGTGTCATTTTTATGGTTCTGATGCTCTGTAAAGATAGGACCTTTCTTTCCACTCCATTGTACATTGGCATTTATTTCTCACATTATGTATTTAATAGGTATACATTTGAAGGACGCTTAACCCCTTTTTTCCTATTGACTTCTGTACTTTAAATGCACATGTTTTCAAGTGATGAACAAACATCCTCTGGGAAGACTTCAACGTGGACAGGCTTTATGCGGTAGAGATTGCCATAAGATGAGGATGAGGATATGCAAAGTTGGATTTAAAAAAACAAACAAACAAACAAACAAACAAAAAATGGTTGTGGTCACACAACAATTCCATGTTTTTGAAAAGGATCCCCACAACTAACAGTACTCACCACAGCTGAGAGCTGTGAGCGCTGTGTTGACTGATGCCCAGCTGATTGCGCTTAGAAGCCTGACTTTGGACTACTGCTACTGGAAACCACTCCTGACTTACTTACCTCCCGCAATAGTGCAGTGCGGAGCGCCACCTATTGGGGAGCCTCCTGGTCTGCACGGCTATACCAACCCACCACCAAAAGCCCATAGAGACCCCTCTTAATGCTTTTGAACTCTTGGTACGAGATTATGGCTATCGAGAACTTTGACGAGTCCATTGGCGGTTATTTGCTTATTGCTGAAATACGATGCTTTGTATACTGTACATTATGATCCTTCTTTTTTCCCCATGTGTATATGGATGTATTTAGAGACTTTTTAAGAGAAGTATTGATTCCTATTCTGACAGTATAGGAACACGTTCAAAAAGCACAGTAAAACTGAGTACGGTAATCGACCCCGCAAAACAGACTCAGCCCTGCATTGGAAATGTTAACTAATGTTAACCATCATCAGCCCCTGGACCAACGGGAACTGGACATATCCCAGCATCCTTTTAGACGGACCAGGAAGGAATACTCGGGAAACTGCTGCAACAGCATGAGCTGTCGATGACATATGATGTATGCCACTGACGGGGAGCAAAGGGGAAAAAAAATAAGATGTTGAGACATCGAAAACCCAACTGTAAAGATTTCATTAAAAGCATCATGTACCTAAAGCAATAAATTCATGCTTGATATTATGTGAGCAGATAATGTTTGCATGCTCCAAAAGGCCTACAAATTTCCACTGCTGTTTTTCTGGTAGGCCCACAGCTCGACACAGCCAGACTCGGACGCCACTTTTTGCTTTTCGAATAGGCACGACACAGCTCAATCGTGAAGCAAAAAGTGGCGTCCGAGTAGCGCTGTGTCGAGTTGTAGGCCTACCTGAAAACAGTGGTAGTGGAAAAGAGGCATAAGAGACATGACATACAAGTTACACAAGACCACAAGGTCTACACAGTAAAACATTCCATTTTATGTCAACAAAATCGAGGTAATGTAAATTCAACATTTGACTTTAGAGAAAGTAATTTAGCTCTGTTTAGTGCATATAACTTCGCAGTGTCAATTCCAATGGGAGATATACATTCTCAGAGTAGAACAGCATTTTTAAATTGTGCATTACACATAATAAAGGTTTATGATAGCGATAAATCCCATGCATATTTTAGATTTCTTGAGAGAAAAAAGAACAAGAACTGCAGTGTGAGTGTATTACCGTCTAGAATATTTAGTTTACATGTATTGTTTACATGTGTTTATATGAGTTATTTGCATTTGACATGGGTATTTGCTTCCATTGCTGCAACATTTCATTTTGTGTATGGCAAAGCTACACACAGTATGTCTCCAGTCAGGGCTTTACAATAACCTTTTTCATTACTAGCCAAAATGCCTAGTAGATGTTGCTCTTACTAGCCAAACACACATTACATTACATTACATTACACTTAGCTGACGCTTTCATTTGTTCAAAGCGACTTACAACTATTATTTTTCAGGACATTGGTTACAGTCCATGGAGCAATGTGGGGTTAGGTGCCTTGCTCAAGGGCACTTCAGCCATGGATGGAGATGTAGGGAGAGGTCAGGGGGGATTCGAACCGGCAACCCCTAGATTGAAAGACCAACTCTCTAACCACTAGGGCACGACTGCCCCTAAAAATGTGCAACTATTATTTTTCAGGGTATTGGTTACAGTCCCTGGAGCAATGTGGGGTTAGGTGCCTTGCTCAAGGGCACTTCAGCCATGGATGGAGATGTAGGGAGAGGTCAGGGGGGATTCGAAGCGGCAACCCTTAGATTGAAAGACCAACTCTCTAACCACGCGGCCACTCATTAATGGGTTAAGGTGGCTAGTAAGTTGATCTTTTCTACCAGCCAAATTGATATTTCACAGACATTTGGCTGGTGGTTGGCTCGACTGGTGTTCATTTGGAGTCCTGTCTCCAGTGCTGGCTTGTTGGTGCAAGTAACATTACATTACATTCATGGTCGTAGCCAGGAGTTTGAAATAAGGGAGGTCCACAGCGCGCCAATGTTTTCTTTTTAAAGGTGCACTGTGAAGGATGGTGCCCAGAGTATCTATTGCAACTACTATGCTGCATATTGAAACTGTGCTGTCTTCTGCCAATTTTGGTCTTTTCATTAATATTTGCTAAATAATAAACTAATACTTACTAGTATGACCAACATTTCTGGAAATTCAAAATGGCGGACAATGGAGAAGATCCCCTTTTTCATGTATGAAAAGTGCAATTTTCCCAGTCATAGAATTTGATGGTGGTGGTAAGTATTCATGAAAAATTTACTTTTGTGAATGGGCAACATCAATTCTGGACATAAACTACTAAATACATAAAAAAAGTATATGTATGCAAAAACTGAGACTAAAAAAATATATTATTTTCTATAAAAATTAGGGAGGTCTGGACCTCCCTTACCTCATATGTGGCTACGGCCATGATTACATGACACTTACAGCAGCTGACGCTTTCATCCAAAGCGACTTACAGTTATTTTGAAGTCCAGGATGTTGGTTACAGTCCCTGGAGCAGTGTGGGGTTAGGTGCCTTGCTCAAGGACACCTCAGCCATGGAGTGAGATAGGGAGTGGAAGGGTGGGATTCGAACTTGCAACCCTCTGATAGAAAGCCCACCTCCATAATCCATTTTAGCCTGATGCTGCGTATACGTTGTTTGACCTTTGGCACCTGGAGCGACATATACGCTGCATTCAGGCTCTTGAGATTTGAGGTTTTTTATTACAAATGTGGGCATGTTAGAGCTGAATGAACACATTCTAATGCAAAATGAGGGACGTATCTTTTCAATGCAACTAATTTCACGTTTTTATGTGCTTTGGAAGTTGAGATATAAAGGCTTTAATAGACAGAGGGCACCTTTTCCCACAGAGGGCAGCAGGTGTTTTTTTAAGGTGCCTTAGGCTAAAATGGGTTAATCATAAGGCCATGGCTGCCCTAGTACTGTAGGCTAGTAACCCTGGATGTGACATCATTCCACATTTATATGGACTCATGTTGGAGAACTCTGACTAACCAAGAAGCAGTGGTGTAGTCTACTTTTTTGTGGTGGGTATACTGTATATTTGATCATATTTTGAGGTGGGTATACTGTATATATTTTTGCTATTTTAAATAATGAATCAATCAATTTTAGGTGGGTATACTGAAATCCTTGAAATTTTGAGGTGGGTATACTGCGTACCTGCGTTTTACGTAGACTACACCACTGCCAAGAAGCCTCTGGGATGGTGATTGCATCCATCTGGTATGTATCTGATTTTCTCAAAGATTTTGTGCTGCTTAGATTTCCCTCCCTCCCTCCCTCCCTCCCTCCCTCCCTCTCTCTCTCCCTCCCTCCCTCCCTCCCTCCCTCCCTCTCTCCCTCCCTCCCTCCCTCCCTCCCTCCCTCCCTTCCTCCCCTGCCCGGACGCCCACACCTCACTTTCCTCCAGCAGAAGCCTCCCTGGATGTCTGTGATGCCGTTCCCTGCTTCATGGCAACAATTTTTTTGTCAGAGATCTTGACTACACAATGTTCTGGACAGCGGCCCTGTTGGCTACACTGGTCTCAGTCTGAGTCTATGCTGTACTGACTATCAGTCATACAATTGTTAACAAGGCTGCTAATCTAAGATTCATAATTCTAAATATTGACAGTGGAGGTCACAATATATTGATCAAGCAGGCCTGCAACTACCCTCATAATAATTACACGTTTTGTAAATACAGTATGCTGCCTCTTTGCACATTGTGCATTACAGTATAATGAGTGTGTGTTTGGTAAGGTCTTACTTGAGATTCCTTGTTTTCTCCGCATGATGGCGCTCTCTCCTTCTTACGGTTATCATAGTGTGGCCAGGTCAATATCAAAATCCGGCATTGATGCAGTCCTTGTCGAGCATAAATCTAGAGGGGTGTTTTGAGGATTCCAGGTGAGACGGGTATTTTCACATCATGTTTTTCTGTAAATATGCGGTGCTTGTGCAGCTAAACTGGTTACATTTCCTACAACGGCAGTTTAGGCGACTACTGTCCTTGGCTTGCAACTCTACTGGCTCAAAAAAGCGAAGGCTAAATAAACCATCATTAGAAGGGACATAGCAGGCCTATATATTTTTCCATCAAGACGGCAGTAGCCTAATTGAGGCCCAATGAAGTTTTGCAAAGAATACAAGTTGTAGACTCGAATCCATTTTGACACCTGTTGCTGTTGCAACAAAAAGTTAGACAGTGACACCCACATGTCAGAGTTGAGTTGGCCAGACAATTTGCTTCATGTGGTTGGGCCAGTCCTTTTTTTGTATCGTGACTAGTTCTGAAGTTATGAGAAGTATACCAAATGTCAAGTAGGCTTGGCCAAATGGGCAACTTAGCAAAATGTGCAAATGCTGTAGGGTAAAACTAGTTGTATCGTGTATGTTGTATAAATAACAGAAAATAAAAGCCTATTTTATCATGCCATATCCTATGTGAATTCAGTTTAGGAGGCGGATGCTCAACTGTGGGTTACTAACGTCGTCATCATATCTCTTCCCAGTTTGTGCATCTCAGACATTGGCCGATGTGGTTTGTGGTTTGAGACATTCTACGCTCAGACGAGAACCAACCGTGTCGCCAAAGCGCCGGATGCTTTTCGAGAGGGGCTTTCAGATCTGGTCCTGGATTTAAAACTATTTTTTACGGAAAACCTTTTGACGTGAAAGACAAAATTGGTAAATTGGGTGCTTCGTAAATCGGCACATTTGCGTCTTGGGGACTGTCTCGTCTTGAAGTGGTTTCTGCGGATGTTTTCTCACTGCTGCGCACACCTTGTACACAGCCTACTAACATGTTGAGCAAATTCTTGATATGTGTCATACTTCTGTCATTGGAACCTGGTAGGTAAGTATCAGTGCTCAATAATTTTGCTTGCCTCCGCTGTCAAATGATTCAGGTAGATTGTTTAAGGGCAGGTACCAAACATTGGATCAGTGACAAATGGTAGAATATCACAGCTGAGGGATATGAAGTCTGTCAGCAGAGTGTGCGTTCATTTTTCATTGTTTAAGTTTCATGAAACCAGTCATACGGGTAACAGCAGTGTTGACATGTTACCAAAAAGTACTAATGGCGAATGACGAAGTTTCATTTCAGCAGAGCCTAGGTGGAGTATTTTTCATTCTCACACAAGCATATATTGACCAAATTAGGCTATTACTCACACTCACGACTCAGTGTCTTTTAACTTCACTGTCTTTGAAATTCAATGTTTTAACTCTACGTGTGCTGCAGCTCACTTTCAATTTGCACTCTTTTTCAGCTGCAAAAAGGCGGTTGAATATGATGAAGAATACGAAGATGTTACAGTAAATCAAATGCTTGCTCCAAGGAGTCAGGAGACAGACACGACTCTGATACTTAATAATTTACTCAAAGACTACGATCAGAAACTCCGGCCAGATATTGGAGGTGAGTGAGTGACACTTTCTTCCCATTCATTTAAAATTTAATTCAGACATCAAAAGCTTTCGCAGTTGGGTACCGATAGCTGCATTTTGGGTAGCGGTGTCGCTGTCCGCGGTCCTGAAATGTGGGTCCCTCCACTTAGGATACTACAACCAGTTGAAAAACACCATTTCATAGATATCATATTTGTTGAATTGTGTGTGTTTTGTATTTTAGTGTATTTGAGATTTATTCTCAATTTATTGCATGTATCTATGTATGTAGGCTACATATGTAGAGTTCAGATGCAAAACCCTCTAACTCCATTTCTGAAGACCTGCACTTCTATATTTTTAGAGAACCCCGTTGTTGGTTTGGTTTACATTCATGTACTTGATAATACATGTAAATAGTTATATTACATAAATAAAATTCAAAAATATGCAATTTTGATAGCTTTGTATTAAATAAAAATGAATTAAGATTATTTTTTGAAAAGGCACTTAGGGGGTTTTGCATCTGAACTCTTCATATGTATGTATGCATGTATGTATGTAGATCTCTATGGGACAATGTAGGGGATGAACCTGTAGCCAAATGCCATATTCTGAGTGAATAAGATCAAGCCTGGCGAAAAGGAAACAGATATGCGGAGACCCCACCGCCCCCTCCCACTTTCTCTTTGCACGCACGCACGCACGCACGCACGCACACGCGCGCGCGTGCGCGTGCACATGTGCGCACGCACGCACGCACACACACACACGCACACACACACACACACACACGCACGCGCGCACGCATGCACATGTACGCATGCACGCACACACACACACACACACACACACACACACACACACACACACACACACACACACACACACACACACACACACACACACACACACACACACACAGTCCCTCCTGGACCACTCCTCCCCATCCCGCCAGAGTACTCCACATGAAAGGCAGTTGTCACAAGGCAATACTGCTACCAATGATGTAACAATGAAAAATTTAGATTCCCACGCACCTCGGGCAGGCATGCGTTTCGCTTTCAGACAGATTGAGGGCATGTACATTAATGAGCACTGATTGGGAAGATTGTGCTGTCACGTGTTCTCTCTAAATCTCGGTGTGTTGTTGATGTGTCTCTGTTGCTGTGTTGAGACTAAGTATTACTTAAGTGTATTACTTAAGACCAGGGGTGAAAGTAGACGGGTGCGCACAGGTGTGTAGCACCGGTATAACATTTATAGCTGGTGCGCAGTACCGGTAAGAGAATAGGTTTAATGCTTGCCAAAAATGCACATTTTAAAAGAGGTAAACACATACTAACTACACTATGCCATTTGAGACAAGTGTCCTCCCATGAAGAGACACCCAAAACAGTTATGAAGCGATATATAGATCTGTAGTGCACATGGTTTTTTTTTTGTATTTGTTTTTGTTGTTGTTGATTTTTTCAATGGGGGGGTAGCACCAGTAAGAAACGAAAATTACTTTCACCCCTGCGTAAGACTGTCTGCTCTGTAACTGCTCTGCTCTGTGCTTGAGAAGTTAGTTAGTATGTATTGCAGACCACACAGTACATTTTGCAGTGTTAAAACAATATTAGGAAGTTATCGTTGTGTATTTGACTGTCTGTCTGCTCACCTACATAAACACACACACACACACACACACACACACACACACACACACACACACACACACACACACACACACACACACACACACACACACACACACACACAGGGAGAGAGAGAGAGAGACAGAGAGAGAGAGAGACACACAGAGAGAGAAAGAGAGAGACACACACACACAGAGGGAGGGAGAGAGAGAGAGATAGAGAGAGAGAGAGAGAGAGAGTGATAGAGAGAGAGAGAGAGAGAGAGAGAGAGAGAGAGAGAGAGAGAGAGAGAGAGAGAGAGAGAGAGAGAGAGAGAGAGAGACACGCACACATACAGAAAGAGAGAGAGAGCGGGGAATAAAGGAATGATGGAGGGAAGGAAGAGCTTCAATGTGAAATGTCACCACTGTAGTAAAGCCTTTACCTCTGATCCAAACATGGTTGCTTACTGTAAAAACCTTGGTGCCATGATTGATCGGCAACAATTGTAATCGAGGTCTTCCTGCACATTCTGTCACTTGGGGCTTGAACTTGCGACCTCCTGTATAGCAGCAACCCTCATGGGCATGGGGGCACAGGTGCAGAACCACGGAGCTAAAGGTTGTCGATAGCTCAATGCCATCACATCCGTATGCTACGCGCCTTTGGGACAGACGCTCACCAACATTCTATCCCCGAACTCCGTTAGTTGGCATCGTTAACCCATTTTAGCATGATGACCCCTACAGTATATGTTGTTTGACCTTTGGTGCCTGGAGCGACATATATGCTGCATTCAGGCTCTTGAGATTTTAGCTTTTTTATAAACATGTGGGTATGTTACAGCTGAATGAACACATTCTAATGCAAGATGATGGTCTTAGGGGTTTAAATGCAACATATTTCATGTTTTTTGTGCATCAGAGGCTGAGATATTTAGGTTTTAATAGACTGAGGTTAACTTTCCCAACAAGGGCTTAGGCATTCAGCAGGCGTTTTTTTTTAAGGCATCAATGGGTCAAACAATCATTCATCACATTGCCTACATAGTAATAATCATAAATACAGTGCTAATTCAACACTTACAGAGTTGATGTAGCGTCTTCTAAAGTGTATTTTGTCCCAGAGTCCTCTCTAAGGGATGAATTAACACTACAATATTTCTTAACCCTTTGAGGATTAAGGATTTCCCCCCAGTTCTTCTAGAATTTTACTTGAACACTCTACAGCTCCCATAGAAGCCTGTTAAAAATCTCGTGAAGTGCTTATGACATCATAATGACAATTCAAAATGTTGGCAAAATTCAAATCACATATTTGTGATGGTACTCCTCAAAGGGTTAATGTGTAGCACATTCATGTCCCTATGCACTGTACAATATGTACAGTTGTACAGAAAATTAGGCCATAACTTAACCAATATGTCATTCAGTCAATGTTTATCTTCTCCCTCTATCACTGCAAGTCCCACTTGGCCGGCGTTGCTGTTTGTGCACTTAACCATTACAAATAGTTCAGAATGCAATGGCACATGATATTGAAGCTTGTAAAGACTGTCTTTTCTGATCTAGATTTAATGCACCATTGGACAGCCATGCTTAGCTTCGGCAGTGTTTTTCAGTGTCAACATGGGCTTGTTTGCAACCAAGAGATTCACTGTGCGATCCAATGTGTAGTAGCCTAAGCCTGGACTTGCCATATGTTAGCTGTAGTTAAAAAAAACACTTTTAAATAGCAGTCCCTTAAAATGCTTTATCAACACTTTATTAACATTTATTGATGAATTAATAATGGAGGGTTAACTATAGGGACGTGGAACACACAATTTAAATTTCAACAGAATTCACCACTGCCACCAATAGGCTAATCATTTCAACAGAATTCACCAGGCTAATTGTTTTTCAATGTTATGACCGAATGTTAAAGGTGCACTGTGTAATATTTATAGTAGTTGATTCCCAGAATGCATGCTGCCCATTCACAAATGTTAAATGTTAAATGTAGGGCGGTGGTAGCTCAGGTGGTAGAGGAGCCGTTCGGCAACCCAAAGGTTGCAGGTTCGAGCCCCACTCGGCCTGACTCCATCGTTGTGTCCCCAAGTTGCTCCTGGTGGCAGGGTGGTACCGTGCGTGGCAGCCACGGCCACCGGTGTGTGAATGTGAGTGTGAATGGGTGAATGTGAGGCATACAATGTACTGTAAAGCGCTTTGAGTGCTCGAAGGAGTGGAAAGGCGCTATATAAATGCAGTCCATTTACCATCCATTTACCTTTTTCGCAAATACTTACCACCACCATCAAATTCTAATTACTCATTATGACTGGGGAAATTGCACTTCTCATACATGAATAGGTGGATCTTCGGTAACACTTTCTATGAACTTGCTATTCGTAAGACGCAATAAATGCATGCATAACGCATTATAATACTTTCATAAGGCTTTATATCTATCAACATAAATAGATATACATGCTCCTACATGCTCATAGCAACAGCCATGAGGTATTATAATGTGTTGTTATAGGCATTTAAGACTGAAGGTGACACAGTGCATTATAAAGCTTCTTTGTCCTCATGACGCCAACTTATCTATTCTGCATCTCAGTCACAGCCATGGTTATGTCAATATTCATAAACATTAAAAAAGTGAAAGTTGCACAGCCTAGGTAAAGTGAGATTAGCTCATAAGTATTTATTAGGAGATACAAGTGCTCATTGCATTAGCTAGGTAAAGTGAGATCAACTCATAATTGATTATAAGAGTATTATTTATTAGCATCAACATAGTTGGCGTCAAGTAGCCCAAAAACTGCATGAACAAAGGAATTATGGAATGTGCAAAAGTAAGTGAGCCCCCAGCAGTATTGGGTAAATGAAGCAGGTAATGGACTTGGGTGTCGCAAATGTGAGAGCTTAAAATATATAATTTTCGTAGACCAAGGAGAGAGGAAACCAAGAAAACTCTGTCCCAGGGGCGTAAAGTATACCCCCGCAGCCCCCACAAGGCGGAGGGCCCAGATGGGCCCTTGACTTGAAGAAACGGGCCCCCTCCACACAATATTAGGGCCTCTTTTTTCGTTCGGGGGCCCAATCTTGGTAGCTTGCAGGGGGGCCTGAAGTACTTGCGTTACACCAGTGCTTGGTCCCATACCCATCAACAAGAAGAGATATCCGAGGACATGGAAAATAGGGTACTGCTGACAGTGATATATGACCATCTCCAACATATTACATCCATCCGCTGTAAGATAGATTACTTACAAATGGAGGGCCTTCAATATGACAGCAGCTTTGCCTAGAAATGGGCGTCCCATCAAAACCATCACCCAGAGCCACCAGGGAAATATAATATCTGATAAAGGCCAACCCACACATCACCTCTACAGGGGTCCATTTCTCTAAACTGTAGTTGCTAAGTATGTTAGCTACTTTGTTGGTTGCAATGCAATTTCCCATTGGCAACTACCGAAGTTGCTAACAGGCTAACAACTTCTCTTTTGAGAAATGCACCCCAGAGTTGCAGACCTCTCTGGCAGCATGTGGGACAAATGTGCATGGGTCTACGATCAGACGACCGCCATGGCATTCATGGGTTCAAGGGTTCCAAGAAGGAGGGCTCTGCTATCAGTAAAGGACAAAAATGCCAATTTTAACTTGATCAGAGAGTGCTGGGACAAACCAGAGACCTTCTGTGCATTCATTCTCTGGACAGATGAGTCCAAAGTAGAGTTATTTTGTCACAATCAAAACTGTCATGTTTGGAGAAAAGTCAACACTGCAAATGATGAACAGAACCTCTTCCAAACAATGAAGCATGGTGGTGGAAATGTGAACGTCTTGGGCTACTTTTCTGCTTTTGTAACGGGATGACTCCATATTATCAGAGGAACCATGAATTCTCGGGCATATTATTTTTTAAAGAAATATTTTTAAGGGCTTTTTTTGCCTTCATTTAATACGACAGTTGGAGAGGGTGACAGGTAACGAGTGGGAGAGAGAGATGGGGGCGGAGCGGCAAATGACCCGTGCGGGAATCAAACCCGGGTCGCCGATGTGCAGCAGTAACCCAGTGCCCTACCGTTAGGCCACGGCAGGGCCATGTTAACAAATTCTTGATCAGAATCTCCTGCTATCAGTCAGTCAAAAAAGACAGAGGCAAGAAATAGAATTTGTTGAAATTGAATTTGAGACCTTGTGTCCACTTTCCGGGTGGAGATGTTGTAATGGTTAGAGAGTTGGATCTCAGATCACCGGACTGCAGGTTCGTATCCTGCCCTTACCACTCCCTAGGCCAGTGGTTCCCAACCAGGGGTACGTGTACCACTAGGGGTACGCGAGCACACCTCAGGGGGTACGTGGAAAAATTTAACTTTGAATGGGGGACAATTGAGAGGGTGATAAAGACATAGATATGTAGCATTGGTTAGGGTACTCATTGTACAACAAAAAGGCTTAGGGGGTACGCGAGACAAAAAAGGTTGGGAAACACTCCCTAGACCTCCATCCATGGCTGAAGTGCAGTGGCCTTGAGCAAGGCACCTAACCCCACACTGCTCCAGGAACTGTAACCAATAGCCTGTGATATATGTAAATTGCTTTGGTTGAAAAAAAGACGTCAGCTAAGTGTAATGTAAGAATAATGCAATGGGGTACCTAAGTCCCTGCCCCTTCCTGGCAGCTCATGGGGCTGTGAAAGCCAAACATTTTGAGTGGGCTGTAATGGACTGATCAAACCTATTTTCTGATCCACCTTGCATTACCCCCGTCGATGACATATATGCTCTACCTCAGAATTAATGATAACCAATGGTGAGCTTGTCGACTTCACTTGGCAATCGATTTTTGATTTGTGTGTGTGTAAAAATATGTAATTATTTGGACAACACAACAGAAGTTGCGTGTCTGACGTGCAGTCTCTTTAGCCGCAGTGCAGCGGTAGGGCTGGCTGTGCACCTTCGGCCTCGGTTCACGTCAAGTACCTGAGACGCATGTTGTAGTCTCTCACCCAGTTTCGCACAAAAACTAAAATAACCTTTCTTGCCAGCCGAAAATGAGCGGTCTTAGTTACGACGCCAATCCAAACCTTTTAAAAATCACTGCTATCATCTGAAATCCAGAGCACATGCCAAACGGAATCAGGACTTAGCTTGACTCGCTCCATTCACTTCCATTCAAAATTTTGCAAGCTATTTTCCCATGGATCTGAAGTAGAAGGACGT